>NC_091767.1:25744292-26047323 GCF_029378745.1 Bos indicus
AGATCAATTGAATTGTATTTTCACTGATGGAAGAATGAGTATAGTACATATAACCATAGATGACGGAAAAATTCAATGTTTAGCTAAATTAGGAAAAATGATTTGATAGAAGCAAATTTTGATACAAGTTTTCAAGTAAGGTTTCTGGACTGAGGAGAATAGATTTCCATTAGATTCCATGTAAAATAATTCTAAAAAGCCAAATCACAGAGAAATTAAAAGAAATTAATGGAGGCAAAATACTGATACGAGCTTTTGAAGATAAGGGCTATGTGATATTCAGCTTGACACCCCTAATTTCTTTGGTTACACCATGGGCATGCAGAATCTTAGTTTGATCTCCAACCAGGGATTGAACCCATACCCCCTGGAGTGGAGGGGAAGTCCTAGCAACTGGGTGGCCAGAGAATTCCCTTTGACACCCCTAATTTCTAACAAAGGGCTTGATACAGAGATCAGTGTTCAATGGATATGTACAGTTTAAATAATATTTTTGTGAGCAACTTTAGTTTTAAAATGTTTCAGAGAACACTTATGGATAATACTGATGGCAAAACTTCTAAATAGGGACACAAGCTGGAGGTCAGGACTTGGCCATTGTGGGGTTTTTGTCCAGATACTTTCTGAAACATTCTTAGCCATAAAAATGTCTACAATTCTAAATGAGTTTATCTCAAGCATATTTACAAATCAATTTTCTAACCTGGTCATAAGACATGAATATTTGCTCTATTTAACTCAGGGTTGATATAAAAATTACTTAAAAAATAAAAGTTCTAAAATATGAAAATGTTCACAGAACCAAATTGGTAAGTGAAATTCAAGTAGAGATGATCAGCTGCAACAATCATTCTAAGTAATTTTTGAAATAACCACTAACGAGGACTCTTCCTTTATAATACAATTATCAGCATCCAAAACTTCTATCAAATCCTAGTGATTCCTGAATAATAAAATATGCTAAATTACATCCTAAATTTTTGTTGATAAATATGTACTACTTAATTCTTTAAAAATCAGTAAGTACTTGTAAGCAAAAATTTCCCAAATTGTGAGATAAAAGTTGGCTTTATGTGATGATTTTCATTATTGACTTATTTCCTATCCAAGTGTTAAAGAATAATGATTTTTCATTTTGTGTTGTTTCTACTAATGACTACGTGAATAATTTTCATGACCATTTATTTTGTATCAAAACAGAAATTGCTACTGTGGTTCTCTACTGATATAAATTCTAGTGGTTATTTTTAAAAACATTGATTTCTTGATACATTTTCAACATATTATTAAGTCCTTTATCAGTAACAGTTGAGAGTCCCAGTTGCCTTCGTTTTTGTCTTAACTACAGCAGAGTAGACATTCTTTAGTGAAATAAGGTATTTCACAAATAGCCTACAATTTTTCTTTAATATTGTACAAAGTAGACTGTAGAATAAGTCCTTTATTTTAAATCACTGCAAGAAAGACTGAGGGTTTCTAAAAGGACTTGTCTTACTTGGTCAATTATAATTTGTCATTATTATTTGTAAACAAAACAGATTTACTTACACTGAGATGGAATATAATATTGATTATTAAAGGCGTATATTCCAGCTATCTGGAGAAGGCAATGGCACCCCACTCCAGTACTCTTGCCTGGAAAATCCCATGGATGGAAGAGCCTGGTAGGCTGCAGTCCATGGGGTCGCTAAGAGTTGGACACAACTGAGTGGCTTCACTTTGACTTTTCACTTTCATGCATTGGAGAAGGAAATGGCAACCCACTCCAGTGTTCTTGCCTAGAGAATCCTAGGGATGGGGGAGCCTGGTGGGCTGCCGTCTATGGGGTCGCAGAGAGTCGGACAGGACTGAAGCGACTTAGCAGCAGCAGCATACCAGCTATCCCTATCTACCAGTCAAATTCATGAAAAGTATTTATGTTTTTAAGCTGGCTAAATTCCTTATACTGATAGCATTTTGAAATCATAGTAAAAAAATATCATTCAATATTGTATATATGGGAAGAAATAGTCTTTAATTCATTTGTAAATTAAATGACAATGTCAAGGAGCCATTAGTGAAAACTTTTCTTAAATGTTTATTAGTATATGAAACATAATATGGTTTTTGTGATTCTTATGAGCATGTCTCTGACCCTCAATGCTTGATTAAGTAAAAGCAAATACGGCTTCTCCAAGAATTCATAAAGCTTAACTTTTGCTTTCAATGTGCAAGTGTTTTGACTATGTCATTGTTTGGTTTTCAGGAAGAGGAATTCTTTTTCCCTTAGTATCATTTAATGTTATTTAATGGTAGGGATAGTATTTATATTCATTGCATTAACCATGGTTAGTTACGTGAAAAATTAATGGGCTGATACTTCAAGTAATGTTACAATCACTAAAATGCCTCAGGAATATATTAAAATGGATCTTGGCCACAGACAAAATCAAGATTGCTGAGATGCACCACAGGCATCTTTTTAAAGCCTGTTTTGTAATAAGTAGAGAAAGTGAAGGTGCTAAATCATGGTTTACTACCCCATTGGCCTCATAGCCTCTCTGTCTCTGGTGCTGGGCCTCAGAAATCAATTTCACACACGGCTGCTATCAGCATTCTTTGAGCTATTAAGACGAAATACAGAAAGCACTTTCTCCTCTTTTTATTAAAACAAGCTCACTTTTATCTCACCAGCTTTGTGCTTTCCTGCCTTTACTTTCCACTTTGTTAGTGGTGAGAGCTAAATTGTTTTCTGCCTCCTTTTCTTTCACTTCTAAACTTCTCAAAAGGCTAAACCACGCCCACAGCACCCACTTACTCAATATCCCCAAATTCTTTAACACTTCATCATCTGGCTGCAGCCCTGCCACTGAGTGACATGGCTCCTCTGAAATTCATCAGGATCCTGTAACTTACCACATCCGAGGACCTTCCCCCCGAACTTCTTGTGGGACATGCTCCTTTGGCTTCTTTGGCAGCAACTCCTGGCCAGTTCCTCCCTGACTTTTCTCACTCATCCTGACTAGTAAATGCCGGAATCCCCAAGGTTCTTTGCTTGGGCCCCTGCTCTTCCTTCTACCCTCCGTTGATCTCACCCACTTTCCCTAGCTTGCAAACCTCTCTTTTGTAGATGAGAGACAAATACATATCTACCTCAATCTCCAAGCTTCTGTTTCCACTCAACTGGATGCCTCCTTAATACCTTAAACTCAACAAGTCCAAAACCAAACACAACATTTGGGTCCCAATCCGTCCTTTAGCAATTCTTTTCTTAATCCAGTGACAAATATATCAGCTTTTCTATAAAACATCTCCCTTCAGCTTCTCCATCCTCCATCTCACCCCAGCCCAAGCCATCTATCCATACACACAAATCCAAACAACTGCCTGTACCCTATACCAAGAATTTACTTTTATGATGTGTCTCCTTTCCACCCCCCGCCCTTTTCCATTCTACTTGCTGGTGCCCTAAACTGGACTCTTCTTACTATCAGCTATATAAGACACAATTGGTACCTCAGTCTGCTTCTAGTCTGGCAGATCGGTTCCTCTGTTTAGAATTCTCTGTTTAGATTCTCTGTTTAGAATCTTTTCGTGCTTAGTCACTCAGTTGTATCTGACTCTTTGTGATCACATGGACTATAGCCTGCCAGGCTCCTCTGTCTATAGGATTCTCCAGGCAAGAATACTGGAGTGGGTTGCCATGCCCGCCTCCAGGGAATCTTCCTAACTCAGGGATCGAACCCAGGTCTCCCGCACTGCAGGTGGATTCTTCACTGACTGAGCCACCAGGGAAGCCCTTAGAATCCCTTTATGGCTAATTAAATAAGTGGGGAGAACAGTGAATAAGAGTAAGTCAGTCATCTGAACAGATATTAAATTTGGCTGTTCAAGGAAAGTTGGGAGACATAAGACTGAATACTTAATCAATTACAGTGGCCATCCAGAAAAAACATAGAGAAAAGTTTAGTTGACTAGTAAAGGCAGAAGACTGGATACCTTCAGAGTATCTGTTTTGTTTTATTTTGTTTCTTCATATCAGGCTCAGAAAGGTTCTAATTTCTATCTTGTACAAAATGTGCATGGTTCCTATTTTCAAATAAAAAGTTTATGCATTCAAATGGCTGATAGATTAGACTTCAGATTACACCACATCCTATTAACTGGAAGAGTTCCAGGCCTCTTTGTGCATGCTACCTAACATAATAGGAAAATTGTCTTCTCATTATGCATCACAATCCTCCCTTTCTGTTTTTGTCTCTCTCTCACATACACATACATGTTGTTGTGCAGTTGCTCAATTGTGTCCAACTCTTTGCAACCCCATGGACTGCAGCAAACCAGGCTTTCCTGTCCATCACCAACTCCTGGAGTTTACTCAAACTCACGTCCATTGAGACAGAGATGCCATCCAATCATCTCGACCTCTGTTGTCCCCTTCTCCTCCTGCCTTCAATCCTTCCCAGAATCAGAGTTTTTCTGAGTTGGCTCTTTGCATCAAGTGGCCAAAGCACACTTACAATTTAAAAAGTGCATTCACATCAAATATGAGTTATTGGAACTGGTACAATGTATTTTGGGCTCCTAAGTTTTATTCTTTTTTTTTTTGAGGTGGAGAGGGTTCTGTATCTTTAACTAAGAGACAATCCCCTAACAGGTGAGAGATGTTTAGAATCTTTTAAATATTCAATTGGATAAGTGGCTATCAATTGATTGCATATTCAAATCACCTGGGAGTTCAAGAAAAATGGCCATTTCTGGACCTGAACCCAGACCACCTGATGTGAATCTCCTGTGGCTAGGAGATAGAGGCTGCCCAGACATTTTTAGTTCTCAGTTCCTAGGGTGATTTGGTTGTAGGACAGGGATGCTGCTGCTGCTGCTAAGTCACTTCAGTCATGTCCGACTGTGTGACCCCATAGACGTCAGCCCATGAGGCTCTCCTGCCTCTGGGATTCTCCAGGCAAGAACACTGGAGTGGGTTGCCATTTCCTTCTCCAAGGCATGAAAGTGAAAAAGTGAAAGTGAAGTCACTCAGTCATGTCCGACTCTTAGCAACCCCATGGACTGCAGCCTACCAGGCTCCTCCATCCATGGGATTTTCCAGGCAAGAGTACTGGAGTGGGGTGCCATTGCCTTCTCCCAGGAGATGGATAGAACCCTGAATTATAATCCTCCTGATAAGCATTTACAAGTGAAATCACAGTTTGGATTTTTTCAACCAAACTTTATCCTTGTTCTGTTTTATATTCCCTGGTTTCAACAGACTCCAGACCTCCTCTTGTTCATTAAAAAGAAATCCTAGCTTTCCTTCTCAGCCCCTTTCTTTGAGATTACATGGGAGGACTCAAGTTACCAGGTAAAGCGGTCAGTGGCTTTGAATCAAGGAAAAGATAAAAGATCATTTTCTCAGAAAGAGATAGAAAACTTCAGCCTTGTAGGAAGGGAGTATTGATACCTTCTGATGTTTATTGGGCACTTGCTACATGTGTTAGGTATTGGCTAAGTAGGTTGCATGGGTCATTTGATTAAATTTCACAGTAATCCTTTGAGGTGATGTTATCGTTGGTCCTTGTTTCACAGACATGGAAACTGAGACACAAAATAATAGAAAGGTTGTACTGGTGGAGCCAGGATTTGAGTCCAAGCAGGCAATTGGCCTCAAGAGTTCCTGCTCTCAACACTACACCAGTGAGTTTCACACTCATGTTTACCAGAATCACCTGGAGACCTAAAAATACATAGACAGAGGCTCAGGTCCACTGAAGTAGGAGTAGCCTGGGCCTTCTAAATTTTAACAAGTGCTCAGCTGATTCTGATATTGAGCAAAGATTAGCAGCCACTGCATTATACTAATACTATATTGCTTACAGATAAGAAAACTGAGGTACATTTAGATGAAGAAGAAAAGAGATCTTCAGTAAGAGGGCTTTGACCTTTTTACAGGATGGAAGTTAAGTTGAGTTCAGGGTACAAACTCTCAGTGTCTCAGACTAGCACGCAAAGACCCGAGCCATCTGCCTCGGAAGACTGCGAACAGGAAGGGGGTGGGGTCTGTAATTCTATTTCCGAAACTGAATCTCAAGCTTCGCTCCCATCAATGAGATACTGGAAAGACCCTGGTCCACTAACCCACTGATTCCAAAGACGCCACAGATTGAAGTCACACTATTTTATGTACCATTAAGAAGAAAAAGACAAACCCATTAAACTGTGACCTGCTATCAAAAAATAAGACGCAAAGTTTCTGAAATCAGAAAAAAGTTGTGTTATCTTAGGGTTGATGAAATACGGTACAAGCGGTGAACTCTAATAAACTTGGTGCTGAAACCATGGAAGTCACTCAGCAAGTTGGGGAGGTTCCTGCTGACAGAGTCCAAATAACATAGTTCCAACAACAGGGAAAAGAGTCTGTGCTGCATATTTTAATATAATTTGTTTGCTATAAGAATTGAGTCCACGTACACTAAAGTAGAGGAATTCAGACTACCATTTAGGTTTTAGTGCTCAGTTTTCTTACCTATAAAAGAGGTGGTAAGACATATCTGAGATGACATATAGAAACAAGTAGCAGAGTACCTGGCACATGGAAAAACAGTGAAAAATCACATTTCCGCCCTTTGCTAAGTAGGACAAGACTTCTGGGCTGTTTGCATTCAAGTTGGGGGAAGGAGGAAAGAACTTAAAAGTAGTAAATGTCGAAAATTAGAATTAAAGTCAGAAGGACCATATGATTTAAAACATAAATACCTGTTTGATGCTGTTCCAAAGCAAATCTACTTTATGAGGTGAGGCCAAGCTATAATCAATTGTGTACCAATGCTGAGTAAATTGGAGACTATTCCTCATTAGGAGAAGAAATGATATACCCACAGAATTCCAATGCCTGATGAAAAATCTGACGCCTTAGCAATTGTATTCATAAAGAAAAAATAGAAAGAATATAATTATGTGACATTTAACTCACACTTTCTTTAATGAAACTTGTGTGTTTTTTTTTTCTTTTTTTTCAGTCATGTTACAAAATGATGAATTGATGAATTTCAGATATGGTTTGATTTTTTTTTTTTCCTGAAGACTACAATTACTATTCCATCAGGGCAGTTAACTTAAATTTAGACCCTGAAAGTAACATCTTTTACTGGAGTTTCAGTTGCTTGCAAAGGGAACTACACATGTGGAGCCTATTTTAGATCATGCGGAGCACTGCGAGAAAGGGGGAAGAGAGATTTGCTGGCTTGCCGTGGGAAGATTCATGACTGTGACATGAATCTTAAGAGCTGAATGAGGCACCGTTCGGTGAGAAAATAGATAAATAACCACACACAGGACAACACTGCCATCTCGGATGACAATAATTACCCCGAAGTACAAAAATGACTCCCCATGATGACCTTTGTGTTACACAAGGGAGGATCATAAAGCTTTCCAAGAAGTGCAGGAGTGCTCCTCTGAAATAGCCTCTATGTGTTTGGAAAGGTTCACTGAGAGTGAACAAAGGGTTAAGTCACAGCAGTGTGGCAATCTCTTCAGAAAGGATGGACCTGAGTTCTCTTTCCTCAGAGAGTGACAGAGAATTCTTCAGGATTTAGAGAATGAGATGTTTGTTGCTCTGGAAGTCCTTTTATAATACAGGGAGGAAAAAAAAATCTTTGACTATAGGTCACAATTTTGAACAGGGAGGCCATGAATAAAATGATCTACTCCTTCACACATGCCTTCTGCATGTGGCCAGCATAGCTGTCTTTCTAAAACACAATCCTGGGACAAAGCTCCTGGGCATGGCATGCAAGTCCTTGCAGAAGCCAGCTATGTTTCAGCCACTGGGAGTCACTCACTGCTCCTTAGACTCAACTTCCTTTTTCCATCCAATGTGCCTCGGCCCACGCAGGTCCCTCTGCCTAATGCCCCTTTCTCTCTCTTGTCTACCTGCTGAACTTCTATTGATCTCCTAAGACTTTCTTTAGTAGCTTTTTTGTTTTTGTTTGTTTGGCTGTACCTTGTGGCATGTGGGATCTTAGTTCCCTGACCAGAGATTGGACCTGCAGCCCCTGCAATGCAAGCAGGGAGTCAGTGAACCACAAGGGAAGTCCCATCCCACGACTCACTTTAAATGTCTTTTAAGTCACTCTCACTGATCCACTTCAAGTCAGAGTGATTTTCTGCCTAGCACACAGACTGGAGCACTGAAGACTATAAATGCCAGATCCCTGCTCCCATACCATCTTTTATCCTCCACTCAGCCTCAGTCTGTTATCCTTTTAAAACTTTGTTTAGCATCTGTGAGCTTCCTGTGTCTCATTCATCTCTGTGTTCCAAGGAAAGCATCTGGCTTAGAGCAGGTCAGTCTAATGAAGTTTTTCACTGGCATGAAAAATAAGGAGAGTGATAAGGGCCCTGGTTAGATTTCCATAGAACTAAATGTGTTTAGTTTCTCTTCTGCAATTATATACTTGGAACTTGGGGCTTATTCAAATAATCTTTCATTTCTTCCACTGATGATGACACAAAATAGTATTGTTAGGACAAGAGTGAACTGTCCTTGTGTTTGAAGCTGCACTCTGCCACTGATAGCTGAGTGACCTAAAGCAAGTTATTTAACCTCTCTGTGCCTCAGTTTCCTCATCTGCAAAATGGGAAAAGTAACTGTAGTGAATTCCTAATGTTGTTATGACAATCAGATAATTTAATATATGAAAAGTACATCTCACACTAAAGCAAGCATTCCCTGTAGTAGTAACTATTATTATTTAACTTACGAAATTTAGCTGCTAGAACTTTGTTTTATTAATGTCCTTACTTAATTCAAACATTAGAAACTTTATTTTCCATATTTCCTGCCTACTTGCAAACATAATTTTATTTCCTTTTGAAATTTTAATGGCCTATGACATCCACAATCTGGAAATCAGTTCTTTAAATTATCTAGACCTCTAAAATGGACACAGAGGACTGGGTTTGAGTCCCAGCACTGTCAAATTGAAGTTACCAATTAGCAAACAACCAGGGGCAAGAAGGCTGCTCTTGGATTAAGGCAGGTTGGAGCTGGTCATAGGGACATGGCAGTTCAGTTCAGTTCAGTCATTTAGTGGTGTCCAACTCTTTGTGACCCCATAGACTGCAGCATGCCAGGCTTCCCTGTCAATCAACTCCCAGAGCTTACTCAACCTCATGTCCATTGAGTCAGTGATGCCATCCAACCATCTCATCCTCTGTCATCCCCTTCTCCTCCCGCCTTCAATCTTTCCCAGCATCAGGGTCTTATCAAATGACTCAGTTCTTCACATCAGGTGGCCAAAGTACTGGAGTTTCAGCTTCAGCATCAGTCCTTCCAATAAATATTCAGGACTGATTTCCTTTAGGATGGACTGGTTGGATCTCCTTGCAGTCCAAGGGACTCTCAAGAGTCTTTTCCAATATCACAGTTCAAAAGCATCAATTCTTTGGCACTCAGCTTTTCTTATAGTCCAACTCTCACATCCATACGTGACTACTGGAAAAACCATAGCTTTGACTAGATGGACCTTTGTTGGCAAAGTAATGTCTCTGCTGTCTAGGTTGGTCATAGTTTTTCTTCCAAAGAGCAAGCATCTTTTAATTTAATGACTGCTGTCACCTTCTGCAGTGATTTTGGAGCCCCCCAAAATGGTCTCTCACTATTTCCATTGTTTCCCCATCTATTTCCCATGAAGTGATGGGACCAGATGCCATGATCTTAGTTTTCTGAATGTTGAGCTTTAAGCCAACTTTTTCACTCTCCTCTTTCACTTTCATCAAGAGGTTCTTTAGTTCCTCCCTTTCTTCCATAAGGGTAGTGTCATCTGCATATCTGAGGTTATTGATATTTTTCCTGGCAATCTTGATTCCAGCTTGTGCTTCATCCAGTCCAGCATTTTGCATGATGTACTCTGCATATAAGTTAAATAAGCAGGGACAATATACAGCCTTGACGTACTCCTTTCCCAATTTGGAGCCAGTCTGTTGTTCCATGTCCAGTTCTAACTGCTGCTTCTTGACCTGCATACAGCTTTTTCAGAAGGGAGGTCAGGTGGTCTAGTATTCCCATCTCTTTAAGAATTTTCCACAGTTTATTGTGATCCACACAGTCAAAGGCTTTGGCATAGTCAATAAAGCAGAAGTAGATATTTTTCTGGAACTCTCTTGCTTTTTCTATGATCCAGTGGATGTTGGCAATTTGATCTCTGGTTCCTCTGCCTTTTCTAAAACCAGCTTGAACATGTGGAGGTTCATGGTTCGTGTCCCATTGAAGCCTGGCTTGGAGGATTTTGAGCATTACTTTGCTAGCATGTGAGATGAGTGCAATTGTGCAGTAGTTGAACATTTTTTGGCATTGACTTTCTTTGGGATTGGAATGAAAACTGACCTTTTCCAGTCCTGTGGCCACTGCTGAGTTTTCCAAATTTGCTGGCATACTGAGTGCAACACTTTAACAGCATCATCTTTCAGGATTTGAAATAGAAATTCCAGCTCAACTGGAATTCCATCACCTCTACTAGCTTTGTTAGTAGTGATGCTTCCTAAGAGCCACTTGACTTCGCATTCCAGGATATCTGGCTCTAGATGAGTGATCACACCATTGTGGTTATCTGGGTCATGAAGATCTTTTTGTATAGTTCAGTGTATTCTTGCCACCTCTTCTTAATATCTTTTGCTTCTGTTAGGTCCATACCATTTCTGTCCTTTATTGTACCTATCTTTGCATGAAATGTTTCCTTGGTATCTGTAATTGTCTTGAAGAGATCTCTAGCCTTTCCCATTCTATTGTTTTCCTTTATTTCTCTGCATTGATCACTGAGGAAGGTTTTCTTATCTCTCCTTGCTATTCTTTGGAATTCTAGATTAAATTGGATATATCTTTCCCTTTCTCCTTTGCCTTTCACTTCTCTTCTTATCTCAACTATTTTTAAGCCCTCCTCAGACAGCCATTTTGGCTTTTTTCATTTCTTTTTCTTGAGATGGTCTTTATCTCTGCCTCCTGTACAATGTCATGAACCTCTGTCCATAGCTCTTCAGGCACTCTGTCTATCAGATCTAATCCCTTGAATCGTAAGAGATTTGATTTAGGTCATACCTGAATGGTCTAGTGGTTTTCCCTACTTTCTTCAATTTAAGTCTAAATTTGGCAATTAGGAGTTCATGATCTGAGTGACAGTCAGCTCCCGGTCTTTGCAGAGGTACTAGAAAATCAGAACCCCTAATAACAGAGAGCTGAGAACATGCTGGGTGGTCACCAGGTGATGCTCAAAGATTTCTAAAGGTCTTTCACACTAATGGTTTCTACAGAGCAAGCTAAGCCTTTTGAGGAAAGAAGTCTATTGTCATTAGTGTCTATATGCTGTGATTGGCCTTTTATTCACTTGAATGATGGGCTGGTATAAAGGTTTCCCTCCTTAAGCATATTTCTAAGATGGAAAAGACAGGTGTTTATGGATCACATAAACAAAGACAAAGCCATACACTCATTAAGTTTTGGTTTCAGTATGACTGAAAAAGAGGATCGCAGCAAAAAAAAAAAGGCGGGGGCAGAAGGCACAACTCAAGAAGTGACCTTAAATACACATTTTTAGAGGTTTAGAGTTTTTTTTTAACACATTCTTCTTGGGATCACTATAAATAATGAATTGATGTGTCTATTTCTTTAGGCAGAGACTTCCTTACATCTGCTGCTGCCTGCTGCCAAGTCGCTTCAGTCGTGTCCGACTCTGTGCGACCCCATGGACTGCAGCCTTCCAGGCTTCTCCATCCCTGGGATTCTCCAGGCAAGAACACTGGAGTGGGTTGCCATTTCCTTCTCCATTCCTTACACCAGCAATAGTTAAATATACAGTTTAAAGAAAATAATACCATGACAGCAACATAAAACCAATGGAATGTACTGGCCAATTAATTCCTGTCCTCCTTCCCAATCTCAAATCCTTTCTGATACTACATGTAAGTAAATGCATCTTTAGAACCATGTCTGTTTTGCTCAAGACAATATACCCTGTGCCCAGCACAGTCAGGCATACACAGCAGGCTCTCAACGAATATAGTATTGTGCACTGAGGGATGGGAAGGAAGCTAAAACTTCTTGGAGACCTTCTATGTGCAAGGTCCCCCAAGAAGTTATTTTCACATATACATCACCATTGTGTATTTCACATTCACATTGTTCATTAATATGAAAAAAAAAAGATAAATGAATCTTATTGATATTGGGTTGGCCAAAAAGTTCATTTGGGTTTTCTGTGAGATGATATGGAAAAACCTGAATGAAATTTTTGGCCAACCCAGTATGTTGTACAACTAGGGCAAGAAATAAACTTCAGTCCCCTCTTCTCACCAGGTCACCCCAACATATATAAACCAATAATAATCCACTCAAAATTATTTTCCATCAGCTTCATGGCTTCTTCGGCTTCTATTGCACCTCACATCTACTGAGGTGGCATTTCAACACCTCAACTTCTCTACCCAGGCTGGCTCAGCTAACTCATATGAAGGTCATCTAGCGTCATATGGTATAATAGAGAACGACCTCTTTCTCAAGGTCATCTACCGTCATATGGTAGAAAGAGAGTGACCTCTTTCTCAAAGGAGTATGGACTCAAAAGAAAGAGATCCAGATTTCAGGCTCTGGATTCTACCTACTAGGTGTTCCTGGCAAATAAGTCTCCAATCTCTTTGCAAATATTTATATTTTAAATTTAATTCTGTGAAATCAAAGGGCTGGAATAGGTGATTAATTCATTTATTCAAACAGCAGACTTACACTGAACACCTTGTGTATGTCAAACTCTTTGTCTCACACTAGGGATATAAAGATATCCAAGACATAATAAAACCAAAGTCCTGCCTTCAAAGAGATCCCAGTCAACTGAGGTCAAATTTTATGCTACCTCAAAAATTCTTTTTAACTTGAAAACACAATAAATCTATGTCCTGGGAATCCAAATGTCAGTTAAATTCACTCTGTAACAGTAATTTCAAAGCATGTTTGTTATCTTAGACTGGGTACAAGCCCCAAAGTAAAAGTAAAAATATATGTGGTACCTAGTCTCAATGCCAAATGGTTATAATAACTAGAATGGAAAAAAAAAAAAAAAAGAAAACCAGACTATTTCTAAAAAAGCTTTCCTCTAAATCTCACTTCAGCACCTGAACAGTAGGAGTTCTTATTGTTTCCATTACCCTTTTTCACTTCTGGTTCTATCAATGAAGTACAATGTCTGAACAACACTCTGGTAGACTTCAAATGGCGGTGCAGGCTGAGAAATCAGACAACCTACCATACCTTACTTAAGGGAACGAAGTGAGGTATATTTATTTTATTGGACAGTTTGAATTTATTATAGGTTGCTCGTAATTTCCTGTCTCATTTCATTAGCGCTCTTGGGATTTATGCCAGGATGTCTTAGGTTATCACACTCCTTCCCTCCTTCATTGCAACACTTATGCCAACAGACTGACTTGACTTAGAGAAAGTCCCCGGACAAAAATTGAAGGAGAAAATACCCAAAGGTTTAGTTGGAGAATGGCAGAAGCTTTGGGAAAAAATCTGAAAAAGCAATGAAGATGAAAATGGAAACTCTGTGAAAATTAATGTAGTGTAGAATTGGCGAACATACCACTTATGTCTTTAAACAAATAGAAGAAAGAACCCGCTTGTGAGGGTGCACCCAAATAATTCACAGGTGGTGAAACTATTAGAGTCCTGCAATTTCTTGCCTCAGAAGTGGAATAAATCTTCACAATTATAAATGGCATATGCTCACACATGACTTCTCTGCTATTCCCCTTCTCTGAACTATCCACCGCCCCCCTTCTATGCACGAGGCCTTTGGATTTTGTTGTAATCACCTTTTTTTAATAGGAACTTTAGATAAAAATCTAGGGAGCTAGGGAGATGCAACCTACTGTACTAATTGTACTCACAGAAATATAATTCCAAATGGAATATGCTTATTTTTGCCTGGATTTTGGTTACTATAAAATAAGCACAATGGAGTGTAAACTACATAAGAATGAAGTCTGTCATCATGATGCCCCAATGATAGTGGGCAGATGACAACTCTTTAGATATTGGTCACACTTAATTATTGATCATTTTCACAATGATAAAAATTTACTTTGAGAGAAGTTTTTTCCCAGGGAATTTATCTTAACTGACACTATTATGTGTGTACTGCTACACAAGTACATATTCTGAACTACAGAAATTGGACAAAAATTTTTTATGTTTGAAGTCAAATACTGACTGATCATATTCATAAGATGATACATTGATAATCTGTGGGAAGCCATTCACATCTAAGATAATACATTGATAATCTGTGGGAAGTCATAATTCACATTTACCCGGATGAGGGGATTAAACAGCCAGTGTCTAAGTAGGGATAGGAGTGCAAAATGAACCATCTTGAGGGGTAACTGAAAATCATTATATCCATAACAAAGCTTTTGCTTACAGAAGAGTTTAAAAAAACAAACAAACAAACAAAAAAACCTCTGACAACAGAATGTCCAACACACTACCAAGCTCCTCATTACAAGGACTGCCTTAAACTATCTTCCATGGAAACTGGCTCTGTGTTGGGCATATAGCTGATGAGAGATTAGATTTTCACATGAATGAAAGTAACCACCTGAAAGTTTTATATTACTTTGGAGATGACAAAAACACTTCATCCAATGGTCTTTTTTCCTCTCACGGTGTCCTGGAGAGTTAGGTGGGATGGACTCTTTCATGACACTTGGACACTTTCTAGAAAAATATATCAAAGTAGGTTGAGACTAGGTGTACTCAAGAAGCGTGTTTCACTTTATGTTACTGTGTGAAACGGTTGTGTGTGTGTGTGTGAGGCTGTTCCCCTTCCGGTCCTCGTCTACTCCTTTATTTCCTGACCTCTCTCTTTGGAGCTACATCAGTCGTGCCTCAGTCTTTGCCTTCGCCTTGCATCTGTGAGAGTCGGTGTTCTTCAGGTTGTGTGATCCTGTTCTGTTCCATGAGATTACAACTGTTTACCGCAGTCGTGCCTTCCCCTCACCCCTTATTTCTTACTGCTCAACTCGCTCCTGTTTGAAGAAGGACATGGAGGGCTTTCCTGGTGGTCCAGTGGTTGGAATCTACCTGCCAGTGAAAGGGACACAGGTTCGGTCTCTGGACTGGGAAGCTCCCACATGCTGTGGAGCAGCAAAGCCCAGGAGCCACAACTACTGAGCCTGTGTTCGAGAGCCTGTGTGCTGTAACTACTGAAGCCTGAGTGCCGCGACTACTGAGCCCCACCCTAGAGCTTGAGCTCCACACAAGAGAAGTCACCACAAGGAGAAGCCCACATACTGCAGCAAAAGTAACCCCCACTTGTCGCAACGAGAGAAAGCCCGCGTACAGCGAGAAAGATCCAATGCAGCCAAAAATAATTAAATTAAAGAAAAAAGACATGGACCCAGTTTCCTATTTTACCACATACCCTCAAGTATTTTAGAGCACTCTAAGTACATAATAAGTCACAAACCACACAGATTAAACCACTATCAGGGTGATACGGCATCTCCTTATTTTAATTTTCCCATATAAAAAAACTGGAAAGTGATATTAGTACTATTTGTAAGCATGCATGCCATCTAAATATAAAGCATATGGTATTTAAGAAGGTTATCAATATAACAAACAAGACATTCCCCCAAATCTCAGTGTTTAAAACAACAAAGGTTTATTGTTTGCTCAAGGTTAAATGAACATTCACAAATGCAGTTCTGTGAGAGTGGCACTGCAGGGCTCTGCCACATGCAGTCATTCAGGGATGAGGCCTTACATTTGGTGCCTTTACTGTTTTCTAGAGTCTTGAAGCTTTTGCTTGATTCTCTGCATCCAGCAGGTGTATAAAGAGAGTTCTTACTTATTTGGAGGATTACGTGGATGACATCAGGCTGAGAAGTGCCATGTATCACTTCGAATGACATTCCATTGACTAGAACTCAATCATGATAGAACAACTAATTACAGACAAAGCTGGGAAAGAAAGTTTATCTTTGTGCCCAGCAGTAAAAAGAAATGAATTTTGGTGATTCCATAATATTATCTCTGCTGCTGCTAAGTCGCTTCAGTCATGGCCGACTCTGTGCGATCCCATAGATGGCAGCCCACCAGGCTCCCCCATCCCTGGGATTCTCCAGGCAAGAACACTGGAGTGGGTTGCCATTTCCTTCTCCAATGCATGAAAGTGAAAAGTGAAAATGAAGTCGCTCAGTCGTGTCTGACTCTTAGCGACCCCATGGACTGCAGCCTACCAGGCTCCTCTGTCCATGGGATTTTCCAGGCAAGAGTACTGGAGTGGGGTGCCATTGCTTTCTCCATTATCTCTCCTACAATGAGCAACTATAACTACCTTCTGGTTTTATAAAACTGTGGCTAATGTGTCATTTTTTCCCTTGAGAACTAAATGGATTACAAAAAGATATGAAAGGTGCAAATTTCACTTTAACAACACTAAAAAGGACTGTCATTCAATTGCTTTTCATTGGGTGAAGAGAAAGAAAGCAAAATATTTAACTTCTCTTTTGAATGTATTAGGTTTATTGATTTGGTCTTACTAAAACCAGTATTGATGAAATTCCTCCCATGTGAAATGGACATTCACATGTTCCCCTTGCTACTTGTACTGTATGCTTTTCTCATATTTTCTTACCAAATTATTCTTATTCATCCATTTACTCACTCATTCAACAACATTTACTGAGACCAGGTATTCTGACAAAGGTAGGAGGAACAAGTCACTTCTGCTGTCATCCACAACTTTGTTGATGAAGATGGAAACATAAGTACAATATAAGAAGTCAATGACAGAAATAAATACAAGGAAGCACAAGACTAGAAGAAATTACATTTTAAAATACTGTTGAGAATACAGTGAGTTACATATGCCTCTGACAAACAATTACTAAATGCTGACTATACATGGATGGAATTTAGGGTGGGGTAGTCAAACAAAAAATATAGAGGCTGGGATGAATCGAGAGAGTAGCAATGACATATATACACCACCCTGTATACAATAGATAGCAAATGGGAAGCTGCTATAAAGCGCAGGAAGCTCAACTCGCCTTTCTCTAAAGCAATGGGATGAGGGGGTGTGGGAGGGAGGCTCAAGGGGGAGAGGATACACACACACACACACACATACACACACACATATACACACACATACTTATGGCTGATTCGCATTGTTGTACAGCAGAAATCAACACAATATTATAAATAAATCATCCTCCAATTAAAAAAAAAATACTCGAGAGAAACATTGGAATCTTCAACTTTAAAAAAGAAATTATGGTTTTTCTTCAAATGAAGATTACAGGGGTTTCTGAGATAAGATATATCTCTATGACTGGAAGAGAGACTCTTAACAAGTATAGGAAAATATTCTAATTGATTTATAAATACTGAGCTTCTGGAAATACAACAAACAAAAAGCCAGAGGTCACTGTTGGCTGCAGACTACTTCCATTGAGACATCTTCTTGACATGGCCAGAAGACTGCTCGACATGCTGGGTGCTCCCAGTTAGCTATTCGATGTAGTTTTTCATCTTGAAGTCTGGGAATTGGGGAGATTTAGTCATTTATTTTTGAACTCATGGAAAGAAGGGGTTGATAGCAACAGCTTACCCAGTTAACAGGCAGGCTCCCCACACAGCTGTGCTGGCCTATTTCAATTAGATCCTTTCGGACTTACATCACCTCTGCTATGCCTAAGCATAGTCCTAAGCTGCTCATGAGCTTGTCCTGCCAATCAAGCCAAAATTCAACCACATGGTATGGCTTTTATGATGCTGACAGAAGATGAACTTGTCTCACTCTGGTGAAAACACAAAGTTTGAAGCCAGCTCTCCAGATGAAGAAAATCAGTACAAACAGCAAGACTCTCAAACTGGAGTTAGACACATTTTCCTGTGATTATCTCAACATGCTTCACCAGTAGGTTATACTCAAGGAATGCTCTCACTCAAGAAAACGCTATGGTCCTCTAGCTATGAAGAGGTTACTTCCGAGTCACTCTACTCAGGAGACCGCAAGAAACAATAGAACGTGCACAATGAGAGAAGGGCAGAAAGAAACTTATTGCCAGTGAGACTTGGAACCTGAAATAGACAAAATAAAAGCAGAGCTGTCAGTTCACCAAAGAAACTGGACAACATATATGAAGTTAGGAAACCCTGAATATATTGAGAATCAGGGAGAACTGTATGAGTCTCTCTGTATCCTTTGCTCTCTGAATTTAGTTCATAAACAGTTATGATGCCTGTACTATCCAAGATATTCTAGTAGGTATTGTAGGAGATGCAGAAATTCACAGGACACTGTATTTTTTTCTGAAAGAGTTTAAAATTATATTTTGATTAAGCCATAATACAGGGGAGAACCAAAATAGCAGACCATGTCTCATGCAAACATAAATCCTGTGCAAAATGTGCCAACAAAATGGGCTTAAAAATGAATAGCAAGAACAGGGGTTATCTACACTTCACTGATTAAAACTACATATACCCTGATTTTAATTTTGTTTTAAAGATATAAGAATGAACTTTGTACATTCCTAAGCTTGAGTAATTGCCTCTCCCATGGTCTAGAGATTCACTTTCCATTTTACCCACACATATATGTAAAGAAGAATCAACATATAGGTAAAGAGTATTCAACGTTCTGATGAATGCACAAATACATTTATTTATTCATTCTCTCTCTTTCAAAAGTCTTTAAAATATCTGCAGTCTTTCAAGGAAAACCTTGCCTGGAGTAAAATGATTCTTTTTTAGTTCACTAGTGACTACTATTGGACACACTTCCCTCAACTTATATGAAGCTCTAGAACTGGTTCACATGAAAATAATAATGGAGACTGGAAAGTGGCTCTGAAACAGATTGAAATGCTAAAACAGGAGAAAACAAAAATGAAGCTGACTATGTCTAGATAAGAAATAGCTCAAAAACATGAAGTAAATAATGTTTAAAGAAACACCTCGTTACATTCTCCAGGTTACTTGAAATATCCTTGAGTTTGATGTAAGGACAATGTAGGCATCAGAGTAAGTAATAGATGTAAATAGTTATAGAAAGGTGCTTGTGCATGCATGCACACACACATACACACTATTGGAGCAGGCCACAGTCTGCTATAAATAAGGGACTTAACATTCATTCCACAAGCTAATGGTGCTATCACCATCCAAGATAGATCCACTTAGATAATAGTGGAGGAGAGTGCCAGACCGACCGAAGGGAATGGGCTATTGTGTTTGACTAGTTTCCATGTATAAATTAGTACCGAGAAAAAAAAGAAATTCAACAGAAAAACACATGTACTTTATTATAATTCTGAGTGTTACCCTTGCAACTCCCACAATAGCAGGCGAAACAGCTTAAAACCACTTAAAAGAAACAAAAAGCAAATGCAAATTTGATTAAATGCCTTTCTGACAAGAAGAGATTTGACTTCAAGTCTGGATGGACACATATGTCAATGGCCGGTCATGGTTTTCCCCCACATTCCTTTTGAACTAAACAATTGGGACAAAGGAGGGAGCAGGGAAAAGGGGAGCAGGGTGGGGAGATGGGGAACGTGGGGTTTTGTGGCTTAATTTGACCTGAATGTCAGAATAAAATGCCTTGCCCAGTACTACTGTCCTACTGTGTGCATAGTACAATAGCAGTTTATGATGTCTGAGCTTTGCATGCAAAGTGAGTGGTAACCAAAGATAGATATAAAAGACACAGGGACTTCATTGTGTTTTGAAGTAGAAACTGGGCTTTGCCACTAAACAGACTATTTTCCATTAAGTAAAAAGTGAGCTTTAAAAATTGCTTAAATTAATTCTAAGATTAGACAGACTCTTAAAACGTATCAAACAGTTATAAGAAAAATAAGCCACCCAGTTCCATTTCTAGATCCTGACTGAAGGTTGAGCTGAAAATGTCACACTTCCGGTTCAACTCTTGATCACATTTCAGGTCACTTTCTCTTGGGCCAGTAGCTTACTTTTGCCTCCAAAGCTACATGGGACAGTGAACGAGCAAGTGTGACAAGTGCTCATAATGTTGCACACATCTTTAGTGGCCAAGATGAAGCAAAAAGCCTATATACCTCCATTAAAGACTAGAGACCAACCTATGTCTTTGCTTCCATCACTATTAAACATTTTGTGACCATAGTACAAACCAAACAAGTCATTTTCTCTCCATTATTTCCCCTTTGAGTTCAAATATAAGCTTGCTTCCTTATCTGCAGAATGGGTTTAACAATGCCTTATTTGCAAGATTATTGTGAGAATTCACTGTAATGCTTTTCAAACAACTGACCTTGTGTTTGACACATTCAGACACACAATATATGGCAGGTACTACTAACACTGTTACTCTATACAGGGATATATCTTGGCACTCACCAGACAGTTCTTTCTTTTCTGGCCTAACTTTCAGAATCCCAATTGATTTAAATATAGGCATAAAACAAGCCTGGGTTTTATTTCCTTTTATCCTCACAGTATAATTATTGTAATTTAAACCAAAGATGTTGTATGTTGCAAATCTGAAATAAGCAAATGCTCCTTTTTATCCATGTAAGTGTCATTATACGCTCAAACACATATATGAATATTAAAAATATCAAAGAGAAATATACTGCACTTACCAAGTGGGCAGTGAAAACAATCTATCCTGAATGGGCAAGTTTTTCCAAAGTATAATGAGATCATACCTCTATACGAAGATATCAAAAAAGTACTGTGTACTGGTAATTTTGCTTCATGATGTAATTACATGGGAAAATAACCCATGCTTTCAAAAATTCACAAAGAAGGAAAGACGAGGCAAACTAATGGTGTGTATATAAGTAACACGTCCCATATGGAAAAAATGAGACACCTTTCATAAATTGCTTGCCCCACTAGTCATAAAGCACACCTAAACATTCTGCTTTTTATATTCCTCAGAACAGCCCCAAACTTACAGTCCATTCATGCTTAAAATTCAGTTTGCCTTTACATTTCTATGAGCACTTGAAAATATATTTCTGTATTTACAGCTTTTGCAACGTAGCATTATGACTTCTTGGCTATAATGATGCAAATAAGAAGTGGGAATGTTAACATATTTAATCACTGTCTGATGAGCTGATGAGCCTTCCTGGAGTTTTAAAATTTATGCTAAATAGCTTGCTTCCCTCCTTCAAAATTACAGTGCAGATCAAATTTTTCAGAGTCTAATCAGAACAAACATTCCTTCATCTTCGATGAATCAATGTGACCTATACGTGTGGTGTGTTACAATTTCCCCCTTTTCCCTTCTTGCCTGGTTACCTTCTGAGGAAGGGCTGGCTCTCCAGAAATGTGACAGGGAGAGCTACAATCACGTTTGTTTGGATTCGGTGTGTGCAAATTTTGGAATCAAACCTTCAGATGAGGTTTACAAAGCTGCCTGCCCAGAACACTCTGGTTTAAAAAAATGTGCATTGCTATTAATATTTTGAGTGTAGATTTTTTTTGGACAGTAAAGGTTCATTTTCTGCCCATAAAACCAAGTATGAGTCACAACGGAACATTTACTTCTAGTCAAAAATGCAGTGTGTGCTGACGTTCCAGAGCAGAGCATCTTATCACTGTGACTATGGAAAGCAGCCGAAACTAAAGTCAGCATTTTCTTCTTCAAAAGAAGATCTGAGATCAAAAACCATAACCCTCAATTCATAAATACTAGCATTAACTTGTATCCATAGATGACTTGCCATAATTATGAACTATAATCTGGGTTGGCCACAGAGGGGCTTTCCTTCCCTCTTTTACCTGGTTCCTTAGCACATGTGCACAGAGGAAGGAGGACTCATAACAGGCAGTGGAGGAAAGCCCCTCACAGCCCATCCTTCAGAAAAATTACAGGAACACCACAGTGAATGAGTTGGATTTCAGGACGTCTGTTACCTAAATTCCAAGCATGCACACCACCATTTATACAGCCCTCAGCACACAAACTCCATGCAGTAGATCCCAAAGTTTAAGTCTCAGTATCCTATATACCTCTAGCTATTCCCACACAGTCTTGTAGACTTTTGTTTGGGAAAGTTGGGGTTAGCTTTCTGCAAAAAGTTTTCATTTTTTTAAAGCCATGTAAATTACTTTACCTGGCATTTGAAGAGAAAGATACAGTCACACACACTCACACACGTCCACATCACCCCAACAGCACCCAGACTAAATGGCCACTAAGGATGTATTGAAACGAAAAGGCATTTACCAGGAGCAGGAAAGCCAGCAAGAGGAACGGTGTGCCAGGAGTTGCCCGACGGCAGCATTCCATGCTTGGATTCTTGCCGGAATCCGAATCGGACACTGAATAAGCTGCAAAGTGCTCCTCTGCTTGCTGTCACATCCAGGACTGGTGCTTACACTCCAGCCCTGCCTATCAGCTTCCATCAGACCCGCTCATATTTCCTGACCAAGGGGTGGGTGGGTGGGTGGATGGGTGGGGGGTAAGCTGAATGGAATCTCTCTCGGAGCAGGCAGCCAGCCAATCAGGCTCCTGCTAATCAGACATGCTGAATAACAAAGCCGAGGGGACAGAGAAAGTGTAACAGTGCGAGCGAGAAGGTGGAGGGGTGGGGTGGGGGGGCCCCCGCCGGGGACGGGGGAAAGGGCGAAAAAGAAAGGAGCTCGGAGGAGCCCGCGGCAGAGCCAGGAGAGAAATGCAAAAGATGCGGACTTGCGAAAGATGAAGCAGAGCCCGGTGCTCTTAACTAACTTGGTTAGTTTGTGAGATACTGTGAGATACGTTTGTTTCTATTTGCTATTTGCCTGTGAGGGTGCCTGTGCTTTGTAAAGTACAGTAGCTCCCTGTGACTCTGTATTGTTCCATTCAGGAGAGAAACTTAATCCCTGTCAATATATAACATATGCCATAAAGGGAAAGAACCACAGACAAAAACTGACTTAATGTGCCCCTTAAACGTGTTCTGTACAACTGCTTTATGCCTCTTCCATAAAGTTCCTCTTTATTTCCCTCCTTGACTTAGACTGTATAAAATTTGGAAAGGTCCTTACTAAGCCTAAACAGAGGCATGTTACTTTGTGTAGTCATGACTTGATGTGAAGAAGATGAAGAAGGAAAAAAAAAAATCAGCAGGTTACTTCTTTGTAAAGTGACAATTTAAAATAGCCCAGGTTTACTAAGCTCAAGGCACAAGTGGCAATTTAGATTCCCTGTTTAAGAAGAAGCCCTTAACAAAGACTCTGACATGTGTGGAGCTGAAATTCGGGTTGAGAAACAGCCTGGTTTTGACACTGTGCCAACTCTCGACTATCTGCTTTAGCAGGGGAAGAGAAAGAAAGGGTGAATTAAATCCTCAATTAATCCCCAAACCTTTTAAGCAACAGTTTCAGCCTTTTCCTTATCCATGTCCTTTATCGGAGCCACTATAATATAGCAGAGAGGGCTGAAGGGAGTTTCACCTCCTCTTCCTTCTACTGTTCTAAGAGTGTTGGGCGAGGAGGTGACCTTTCCTGTCCACTGAAGCCCTGGAGGCAGTACTGATGACTGCTGACATGATGACAGGGGCAGGCCAGCAACAGCAAAGAGACGGTCAGGAAGTTTCTGGTCTGGTGAAACCAACAAGAAGCAAGATTGAATTCTAATAGAGGGGGATTTTATTACAGTTTTAGAAAAGTGTCAGATGTCAAACAAGGACTCCTTTCACCTTATCTGTTAAGGAAATCATTGAATTTTTGAAAGAATGAAATAGCAAACTTGACCTTACATTTCCATAGGTGTGTCACCAGGAAGTTCTTCCAGTGTAGATCTCCTGATAGCCCTGATAGAAATACAGGTGCTGGAGGAAGAAGACTTTTAGAATTGATGTTCTTTCCTTTCATTAGTAAAAAAAAAATACTGACAAGAGGCATCAAACACACAAATATGGAAAATCTGATCAAGCTGTAATAGGCATGTGATTACAGGCAGGTCTTCTTCTATACATACCTGTAGTGTTGCTTTTCACAAAGGTGGAGAAAAGCAGGTTATTCAACTTCAGATTACTTATTTCATACGGAATATCAATGAAAGACAGAAGAGCTTTAAAAAATCCCATTGTCAACCTATTAGGAAAGTCAGGGCATACAAGGATCCATCACTTAGGAAAATGGATAGTATGAGTCCACAACAAAGAGGTCTATTCTTGAAGTATGCTTTTCCCATTCAGAAAGATTAGTTTTACAAATCTCTCAAAAACTAGCTAATGCTCAAAAGCTAAAGAGTATTCACAAGGAGATGTAAAAATGCTTGACTGGCATTATCTGAAATCCTCATCATATTAAAGATGGCTTGATTGAAATAAACATTCACTCATAGAGCTGTGTGATATATCTCTCCTTTATGCATTGGAGCTTTCTGCTATAGGTGTTTTTTTCTATCAGTGTCACGCCTTAAAGAAATGTAGCTCATTCTAAAAAATGGAATATTCTAATACCACTTCCTCCCTTTCTACACATAAACATCACTCATCAGGAAGATTGAAAGGGAAGAACAGGTGGTGGGAAAAGGAAGAGTAGCAAGAACGATTATGATAAAATACCATTTGTAGAAGAACCGATTTAAAAAATTGCCATGGTCAATGGATAGTCAGTAGCCACTTGTATGCTAGTCTAGATTCCTTTGTGCTTTAGACGTAAATGCTGGTTAGATATTTTGAGTCAGAGATTTCTGCCTCAGAGTTTTGATGAACATGTCTATGTCCAGCAAGATGGTCACAATGAAGTCACTGAATAGTATGATTATTTTTAATTTAAGCCCTCAGTCATGTGTTGAAATCCCTGAGGATGCCTGCCACAGAGTATCATGATTCTTGTCCCTTTGTGAGTACATTTCCTTTCCCACTGTGGCTGCTCAGAGAAAATAGGAAAAGCAAACATACAGTCAAGAATTATACCCTGCAGGACAAACAACCAGCTAACTATAATTTCAGAAAAAGAACAAAATCAAGTTGGGTTAGGATACTTAGGTTTGGGGGATGAAGTCATTCTGATAATTAATAAAGTTTATGTGCTATCTTCAAAGTTCAAAAAAAATGATTTTATACTCAAAATCTCATTTGACTTTTATTATAAATTTATTTATTTTAGTTGGAGGCTAATTACTTTACAATATTATATTGGTTTTGCTATACATTGACATGAATCCGCCACAGGTGTACATGTGTTCCCCATCCTGAACCCCCTTCCCACCTCCCTCCCCATACCATCCCTCTGGGTCATCCCAGTGCACCAGCCCTGAGCATCCTGTATCATGCATTGAACCTGGACTGGTGATTCGTTTCACATGTGATAATATACATGTTTCAATGCCATTCTCCCAAATCATCCCACCCTCACCCTCTCCCACAGAGTCCAAAGGACTGTTCTATACATCTGTGTCTCTTTTGCTGTCTCACATACAGGGTTATCGTTACCATCTTTCTAAATTCCATATGTATGCGTTATTATACTGTATTGGTGTTTTTCTTTCTGGCTTACTTCACTCTGTATAATAGGCTCCAGTTTCATCCACCTCATTAGAACTGATTCAAATGTATTCTTTTTAATGGCTGAGTAATACTCCATTGTGTATAAGTACCACAGCTTTCTTATCCATTCATCTGCTGATGGACATCTATGTTGCATCCATGTCCTGGCTATTATAAACAGTGCTGCGATGAACATTGGGGTACACGTGTCTCTTTCAATTCTAGTTTCCTCAGTGTGTATGCCCAGAAGTGGAATTGCTGGGTTGTATGGCAGTTCTATTTCCAGTTTTTTAAGGAATCTCCACTGTTCTCCATAGTGGCTGTACTAGTTTGCATTCCCACCAACAGTGTAAGAGGGTTCCCTTTTCTCCACACCCTCTCCAGCATTTATTGCTTGTAGACTTTTGGATCACAGCCATTCTGACTGGCGTGAAATGGTACCTCATTGTGGTTTTGATTTGCATTTCTCTGATAATGAGTGATGTTGAGCATCTTTTCATGTGTTTATTAGCCATCTGCATGTCTTCTTTGGAGAAATGTCTGTTTAGTTCTTTGGCCCATTTTCCGATTGGGTCGTTTATTGGTCTGGAATTGAGCTGCAGGAGTAGCTTGTATATTTTTGAGATTAATTCTTTGTCCATTGCTTCATTTGCTATTATTTTCTCCCATTCTGAAGGCTGTCTTTTCACCTTGCTTATAGTTTCCTTTGTTGTGCAGAAGCTTTTGATTTTAATTAGGTCCCATTTGTTTATTTTTGCTTTTATTTCCAGTATTCTGGGAAGTAGATCATAGAGGATCCTGCTGTGATTTATGTTGGAGAGTGTTTTGCCTATGTTCTCCTCTAGGAATTTTATAGTTTCTGGTATTACATTTAGATCTTTAATACATTTTGAGTTTATTTTTGTGTATGGTGTTAGAAAGTGTTCTAGTTTCATTCTTTTACACGTGGTTGACCAGTTTTCCCAGCACCACTGGTTAAAAAGATTGTCTTTCCTCCCTTGTATATTCTTGCCTCCTTTGTCAAAGACAAGGTGTCCAGAGGTGCGTGGATTTATCTCTGGGCTTTCTATTTTGTTCCATTGATCTATATTTCTGTCTTTGTGCCAGTACCATACTGTCTTGATGACTGTGGCTTTGTAGTAGAGCCTGGAGTCAGGCAGGTTGATTCCTCCAGTTCCATTCTTCTTTCTCAAGATTGCTTTGGCTATTCGAGGTTTCCATACAAATTGTGAAATTACTTGTTCTAGCTCTGTGGAACATACCGTTGGTAGCTTGATAGGGATTGCATTGAATCTATGGATTACTTTGGGTAGTATACTCATTTTCACTATATTGAATCTTCTGATCCACGAACACGGTATATTTCTCCATCTATTAGTGTCCTCTTTGATTTCTTTCACCATTGTTTTATAGTTTTATATATATATGTCTTTTGTTTGTTTAGGTAGATATATTCCTAAATATTTTATTCTTTTCATTGCAATGGTGAATGGAATTGTTTCCTTAATTTCTCTTTCTATTTTCTCATTATTAGTGTATAGGAATGCAAGGGATTTCTGTGTGTTGATTTTATATCCTGCAACTTTACTATATTGATTGATTAGCTCTAGTAATTTTCTGTGGAGTCTTTAGGGTTTTCTATGTAGAGGATCATGTCATCTGCAAACAGAGAGTTTTACTTCTTCTTTTCCAATTTGGATTCCTTTTATTTCTTTTTCTGCTCTGATTGCTGTGGCCAAAACTTCCAAAACTATGTTGAATAGTAATGGTGAAAGTGGGCACCCTTGTCTTGTTCCTGACTTTAGGGGAAATGCTTTCAATTTTTCACCATTGAGGATAATGTTTGCTGTGGGTTTATCATATATAGCTTTTATTATGTTGAGGTATGTTCCTTCTATTCCTGCTTTTGGAGGGTTTTTATCATAAATGATGTCAAAGGCTTTCTCTGCATCTATTGAGATAATCATATGGCTTTTATTTTTCAATTTGTTAATGTGGTGTATTACATTGATTTATTTGCGAATATTGAATCCTTGCATTCCTGGGATAAAGCCCACTTGGTCATGATGTATGATCTTTTTAATGTGTTGTTGGATTCTGATTGCTAGAATTTTGTTAAGGATTTTTGCATCTATGTTCATCAGTGATATTGGCCTGTAGCTTTCTTTTTTTGTGGCATCTTTGTCAGGTTTTGGTATTAGGGTGATGGTAGCCTCATAGAGTGAGTTTGGAAGTTTACCTTCCTCTGCAATTTTCTGGAAGAGTTTAAGTAGGATAGGTGTTACCTCTTCTCTAAATTTCTGGTAGAATTCAGCTATGAAGCTGTCTGGACATGGGCTTTTGTTTGCTGGAAGATTTCTGATTACAGTTTCAATTTCCATGCTTGTGATGGGTTTGTTAAGATTTTCTATTTCTTACTGGTTCAGTTTTGGAAAGTTTTACTTTTCTAAGAATTTGTCCATTTCTTCCAAGTTGTCCATTTTATTGGCATATAATTGCTGATAGTAGTCTCTTATGATCCTTTGTATTTCTGTGTTGTCTGTTGTGATTTCTCCATTTTCATTTCTAATTTTATTGATTTGATTTTTCTCCCTTTGTTTCTTGATGAGTCTGGCTAATGGTTTGTCAATTTTATTTATCTTCTCAAAGAACCAGCTTTTGGCTTTGCTGATTTTTGCTATGGTCTCTTTTGTTTCTTTTGCATTTATTTCTGCTCTAATTTTTAAGATTTCTTTCCTTCTACTAACCCTGGCATTCTTCATTTCTTCCTTTTCTAGTTGCTGTAGGTGTATAGTTAGGTTATTTATATGACTTTTTTCTTGTTTCTTGAGGTATGCCTGTATTGCTATGAACCTTCCCCTTAGCACTGCTTTTACAGTGTCCCGCAGGTTTTGGGTTGTTGTGTTTTCATTTTCATTCATTTCTATGCATATTTTAATTTCTTTTTTTGATTTCTTCTGTGATTTGTTGGTTATTCAGCAGCATGTTGTTCAGCCTCCATATGGTGGAGTTTTTAATAGTTTTTCTCCTGTAATTGACATCTAATCTTACTGCATTGTTGTCAGAAAACATGCTTGGAATGATTTCAATTTTTTTGAATTTACCAAGGCTAGATTTATGGCCCAGGATGTGATCTATCCTGGAGAAGGTTCCATGTGCGCTTGAGAAAAAGGTGAAATTCATTGTTTTGGGGTGAAATGTCCTATAGATATCAATTAGGTCTAACTGGTCTATTGTATCATTTAAATTTTGTGTTTCCTTGTTAATTTTCTGTTTAGTTGATCTATCCATAGGTGTGAGTGGGGTATTAAAGTCTCCATCTATTATTGTGTTATTGTTAATTCCCCTTTCATACTTGTTAGCATTTTCCTTACATATTGCGGTGCTCCTATATTGGGTACATATATATTTATAACTGTTATATCTTCTTCTTGGATTGATCCTTTGATCGTTATGTAGTGTCCTTCTTTGTCTCTTTTCACAGCCTTCATTTTAAAGTCTGTTTTATCTGATATGAGTATTGCTAATCCTACTTTCTTTTGGTCTCTATTTGCGTGGAATATCTTTTTCCAACCCTTTACTTTCAGTCTGTATGTGTCCCTTGTTTCGAGATGGGTCTCTTATAGACAACATATATAGGGGTCTTGTTTTTGTATCCATTCAGCCAGTCTTTGTCTTTTGGTTGGGGCATTCAACCCATTTACGTTTAAGGTAATTATTGATAAGTATAATCCCATTGCCATTTACTTTGTTGTTTTGGGTTTGAGTTTATAAACCTTTTCTGTGTTTCCTGTCTAGAGAAGATCCTTTAGCATTTGTTGAAGAGCTGGTTTGGTGGTGCTGAATTCTCTGAGCTTTTGCTTGTCTATAAAGCTTTTGATTTCTCCTTCATATTTGAATGAGATCCTTGCTGGGTACAGTGATCTGGGCAGTAGGTTATTTTCTTTCATCACTTTAAGTATGTCCTGCCATTCCCTCCTTGCCTGAAGAGTTTCTATTGAAAGATCAGCTGTTATCCTTATGGGAATCCCCTTGTGTGTTATTTGTTGTTTTTCCCTTGCTGCTTTTAATATTTGTTCTTTGTGTTTAATCTTTGTTAATTTGATGAATATGTGTCTTGGGGTGTTTTGCCTTGGGTTTATCCTGTTTGGGACTCTCTGGGTTTCTTGGACTTGGGTGCTTATTTCCTTCTCCATTTTAGGGAAGTTTTCAACTATTATCTCCTCAAGTATTTTTTTATCGTCTTTCTTTTTGTCTTCTTCTTCTGGGAATCCTATGATTCAAATGTTGGGGCGTTTAACATTGTCCCAGAGGTCTCTGAGATTGTCCTCATTTCTTTTAATTCATTTTTCTATTATCCTCTCTGTTTCATTTATTTCTACAATTCTATCTTCTACCTCACTTATCCTATCTTCTGCCTCAGTTATTTACTGTTGTTTCCCTGCAGGGTGTTTTTGATCTCATTTATTGCACTATTCATTATATATTGACTCTTTTTAATTTCTTCTAGGTCCTTGTTAAACCTTTCTTGCGTCTTCTCAATCCTTGTCTCCAGACTATTTATCTGTAACTCCATTTTGTTTTCAAGATTTTGGATCATTTTCACTATCATTATTAGGAATTCTTTATCAGGTAGATTCCCTATCTCTTCCTCTTTTGTTTGGTTTGGTGGGCATTTATCCTGTTCCTTTACCTGCTGGGTATTTCTCCGCCTCTTCATCTTGTTTATATTGCTGTGTTTGGGGTTGCCTTTCCGTATTCTGGCAGTTTGTGGAGTTCCCTTTACTGTGGAGTTTCCTCGCTGTGGGTGTTGGATGGTAGCTTGTCAAGGTTTCCTGGTTAGGGAAGCTTGTGTTGGTGTTCTGGTGGGTGGAGCTGGATTTCTTCTCTCTGAAGTGCAATGATGTGTACAGTAATGAATTATGAGATGTCAATGGGTTTGGAGTGGCTTTGGGCAGCCTGTATATTGAAGCTCAGGGCTATGTTCCTGTGTTGCTGGAGAATTTGCGTGGTATGTCTTGCTCTGCAACTTCTTGGCCCTTGGATGGTGCTTGGTTTCAGTGTAGACATGGAGGTGTTTGGTGAGCTCCTATCGATTAATGTTCCCTGGAGTCAGGAGTTCTCTGGTGTTCTCAGGATTTGGACTTAAGCCTCCTGCCTCTGGTTTTCAGTCTTATTCTTACAGTAGCCTCAATACTTCTCCATCTGTCACTTCGAAGGCAGTTCCCTCTGTTTTAGCTTCTTCTGTTTGCTGGTCTCTTCAGTGTCTAATTTCTGCCCTGACACAAGGCGGCGGTGGTGGACACTTTTTTAGGCTCACTTGTTCAGTCATGCTGTGTAGAGGGAGGGACGCTGTAAACAAATATCACTGGCGTCTGTGGGGAGTGCTCGCGGTGTTTCAGCAACAATGGGTTTGCCCCCGCTCACGGAGTGTGTGCTTTCCCTGTCTACACTACACAGGCTCTAGGTTGCTCTGCCGGGAACTGTCTGAGGCCGGGCCTGGGTCTGAGCCACTCAGGTTCAGCTACTTGGGTAGTCCTCAGAGGCACAGACTTGGTTGGGCCCGCATTTTGTGCCCTTCCCAGGTCTGAGCCACTCAGGTGACCAGGCATTTGGCAAGCATGGTTGGTGCGACTTATTGCCTCCTCCATCCCTGCCACTCAGTTTTCTGGGTGTACAACCGGCGCACCTTCTCCGGTGGATGTTGACCGTCCAGAATCCCAAGAAGTCTTGGTTAGCAACTAAGCCTGCTTGCAGTTTGGTAGATGATGCCATCTCTGGGGCCGCGATTGCCCACTTCCAGCTCTGGCTGCCCTCACCTGCCTGTCTCCAGTGGTGGATGGGCCACTCCGCAGCCGGCAAGTTAGTTCCCTCAGACTGCCCTCGGGGCATTCAGGCCCGGTTCTTACTCTAAGCAATGCAGCCAGCGCCTCCCTGTCCAGCCCCTGCTTGCTAGTGGCGGATGTGGGCGTCTGGGCTGCTTCTCCATTGGGAGTTACCATCGGGCAGGTAATCTGTGGGTTTTAATTATTTATTTATTTTTCCTCCCGGTTATGTTGCCCTCTGAAGTTCCAAGGCTTGCCACAGACTTGCCAGTGAGAGTGTTTCTTGGTGTTTGGAAACTTCTCTCTTTTTTAAGACTCCCTTCCCGGGACGGATCTCCATTCCCTACCTCTTTTGTGTCACTTTTTATCATTTATATTTTTTCCTACCTCCTTTTGAAGACAATGGTCTGCTTTTCTGGGTGCTTGATGTCGTCTGCCGGCATTCAGAAGTTGTTTTGTGGAATTTACTCAGCGTTCAAATGTTCTTTTGATGAATTTGTGGGGGAGAAAGTGGTCTCCCTGTCCTATTCCTCTGCCATCTTAGGATCGCCCCCTCATTTGGCTTTTTGACTCCTTACAAAATTGGTTAAGAACTCACCCCATTTTATACATTTGAAAATCGAGGCTCAGAAAACTTAAGTGACTTACCTTGGGCTCCACCCATTAGAACTAGCTTTTGAACAGGGTCTTCCAAATCGAAATCACTTCCATTTAGTATACATATATGTAAATATATAGGTGTGCATGCTTGCTAAGTTACCTCAGTTGTGTCCGACTCTTTGCAACCCTATGGACCGGAGCCCGCCAGGCTCCTCAATCCATAGGATTCTTCAGGCAAGACTACCAGAGTGGGTTGCCATGTTTTCCTTCAAGGGATCTTCCTGACCCAGGGATCAAACTCATGTCTCCTATGTCTCCTGCACTGTATGTAGGCATATACGTATACGTGTGTGTGTGTGTGTGTGTGTGTGTGTGTGTGTGTGTGTGCAGATGTCAGCAGTGGTATCCTACTGGTTAGAGATGGACATTTGCAGTGGAGGCAAAAAACAGAAGGCAGGCTACCCAGGTTTGATGGTGGGTTTATATTACCTGACAGTGGAGAGGCCCTTATTTTAGTCTACAACTCGTCGGTCTCTCATCTTTGTCATTTCTAAAAATTTTCTCAGTGCTGAAGGAAAATAACATAAAACCCCAGGTAACTTAGATCCATACTAGCAGCAGCCTGGGAAAAGCCTCTCACGGCATCTGAGCAGGGCGTTGGCTGCGTTCCTTTTTTCCTCTCCAGGTATCTAAATGAAAGCCATCTGCCAGCGTCTGAGCACCAGCAGCCGCTGCAGCAGCAGAGGCGGCGGCCCCAGCTGCTGTAATACTGGTTACGGGCCCCCTGCACAATATATTAGGTGAAATGAAAGCAGAAGCAAGAGAGAGAGAGAGTGTCAGAGCTGTCTGAAGCATCATTCCAAATGGTATGGATTTAACAATACTTAATTTAAAAAACACCAGCTTGGACAGGAGCAAGCTGTTAACATTCAATGTGCTTTATGGCAGGAAAGAGTGAGCTCAACTCTCGGAATTTCTCCCCCTGGGGAAAGTGCCTTATAGTGCTCACTCCGAAGCCACCTGTCTCTCCCTGAGGCTGGGCCTCCTCCATTGGCCCTCTAGTTGCAGTGACTGTTGTCAAGACAGGGCAGGGTATCTTCTGAAAAGAACTCAGGGGTGGGAAGTGATGGCGAGCTCTGTAGAGCCTCATCTCTCCCCTTGAAGGAAGTGGTTATGGCAGTGCCCAAGTCTTAGTCTTCATGGGCATGTGTCCAAGTGGTTTGATTCCCCTGGCTAGATCTGAAGATTAAAGGGAAGGAAAAAACATGGGGATGTGTTACAGAAATTAAAATGGAGGAAGTCTTGTTCAGGCTTCATAAGCAGGAGAGCCTCTGACCTGCTTCTAATTTGGTGGGCACTGCCTGGGTTCTACATCTGTCTGTAAGCACAGCGAGGCAAGTGGCACCTTAGATAAGAAAAAGAGTGGGTCTTGGGATTCTTGAACCCCTGGAGGTCTGACCAGTGCCCCACCCCTCTTCCCCAGAGCTCACAAAAACCTGTGACTCACAAGGTGAAACAAACAACACTATAAAAGTTCAAAAAAAAACCCAGAGCTGCATTTTTGTGCACAAACTGATGATGTCAATTCATGGCCTGGGATTATAAGCGAGAGCCCCCAAAACTGCAATTTGAAGTCTCACCTGTGGGGTGGACACACTGCCCAGCATCTTTTCCCAACTGGGACTCCCAAATGCTGTTAACAAGGGACCATCCTAGTACTTTTTAAGTCTGGATGTTGGTCGGTCCAATTTGGTGATGTATGTATATGCTGTTCCTTTTCTCTATTGTTTCTATTTCTCTTGTTTTAAAGACTGTTTATTGAAATTAAGTCAAATAATCCTCTATTAAATATTGAAATTGTTTATCGTATGTGACAAGTAGTTGTTACACACAATTTGCTAACGAATTCTTTGAACCTAAAATCAAAGTAAATGAGATAAAGCTACCACAAGCCAACTGCTAGTCTCAGAGGGTAGAACTGGATTTGAGCAGAAATATGTATGATTCACTTAATATCCATTTAACATCCAAGCAACTGGAACATTTGCTACCATTTTCAAATCACCTTTCATATGTGACTTAATGTGATATAAACAGAAATTTTATCAGGTAGAGAATGAATACTATCCTCAATTTATATATGGGGAAACTGGTATCCCTCATGATAAGTGGATTCATCGCAGTTACCTATTTGTAGGTGGAAAATCAAAGTTATAACTAAGGTGGTTTGACTTTTCCTTAGATACTTTTCTGAGAAGTTGATGATGAAAATAGTTACATTAGTAACATGAGGGCCCCCATGTGCCAGGCATGTGCCAAGTACTTCCTATTTATGATTTCAATATAATCCTCACAACAACTCTATGAATAGGTACACATTACCCTAATATGGATGTTATTTCTGGCAGATTAGCCATCAAAATTCATCAACCAGTGCCTTCTTGAAATGCAGAGGCCTAAAACCTACAGACTATATTTCCCAGACTCAAGATCTGAACCCAGGTCATCTGTGTCTATAGTCACTACACAGCACTGCCTTTTTGCAGGCAAAGGACCACAGGGGTTCAGAGAAGGGAGAGGTCATTACAGGTTTCAGGACTCAGTGAGGAGTAAGTATCCAAGTGGAAAAAAAGGGAAACTGAAAAAGACCTTGAGATATAAGGAGACTTTCAGGGATGCAAAGAAAAAAGGCTCTGCAAGTGATGAGAACTAAGTACTTGGAGACGAAGCAGGAACACATGAGACCCAGACTTGACTCACTCTGATCCACTATTTTAGGCTGCTTATAGGGGAAAGATATATTTTTAAAATTGTTTGTTCCATAGTCTCAGATCTCATACTCAGTGATCTCTCCCTACAAAATGTCAAGCACTGCACGTTACAAATGAAAGGAATGCAACAACATTTAAAATTTGATTTGACTTATCTCTAGCTTCCTGAAGCACTAGAAGTCTCTGCTAACATCGCTACAAGACTTAATTCAGGACTTCTCATACTGCAGGGACATGGCTGGAATCTGTGATCCTGGCCAGTGGCAGAGAATTCAAGTGGCTGCTTGGTGGAGGGGAAAGAACCCAAATTTTTGAACCAGACAGTGCCAGCTGTCCTAGTTCCTACAGAAGCACTCTAAGGAAATAAACTGCTAAAAGTTCCTGAGCTCACTTTTTTGTTGTTGTTGTTTGGTTTTTATTCTGAGCTGTGAGATGAGACTACAGCTCTAGACTGCAGGGCTCTTGTGGGCAGTGGAGAGAGGGGTTTGCAGAGTTTGGCTCAGAGCTTGGTACTAAATAGGAAATCAATAAATTTTTACCATGTTCAGTGCTATATATATAAGTGTCCATTGTACATATCTTTCAAATATTCTGTGTGCTTGAAAATTCTGATAAAATTCTGGGATAAAATCATTCTATTTGAGGGCAGTCTCCTCCCTGAAAAAACAAACACACAAGCAAGCAAACGGATTAACAGAGCACTGAATTGCATTGGGGGGATAGAATTGTTGGTCACTTTCAAACTGGTGGTTCTTGATCCTCCTTTCTCTACATTGCTAGGGTTCATTTCATAGATCTCAGAGGCTTGTTACTGAATTAGTTTCAACAAAACACATACTAAGGACCTACTGTGTGTAAGGAATGATAAATAGAGAATTCTAGCAACAAAATGTCTTTTGTAGCCTTTTAAACAAAAGGAGATACCAGTTTAATCTTCAAGATTTGAATTATGGTTGTAATATTCACATATTAAACCCAAGTGTAATATATAAATCCAAGGTCCTTGATTCTTAGTTCAGTACTATTTCCATGACATCATCCTCTGCAGATAAAATAATTATCCCAGAGCCAGACAATAAGGTGAAGGGGTGTGAACAGATTTATAGTCAATATAGAGAAAGCAGGATTAAAATGCAAAAGCCAAATTCCTCAGCATGGCATTCAAGGACCTCCCTGATCTGCTTCCTGTCCCAGGATAATAGAAACTCATGTTCCAGCCCAATTGAAATACCTGCTTTACTCCAATTCTCCAAATCCTCCTGCTTCTGTACATTCGTTCATTCTGCCCCTTTTGCCTAGAAGTTCCTTCTTCCCACCTCTGCTTCCCTAAAAATCCTTTTTATTCCTAAAGGTGTAGACAATGTCAGCTCTTCCACAAAGCCTTGTACATAATAGGCATCAGATAAATATCTGTAAAATTAATACAGAGATTAATTAACATTATGCTTTGTTTAAAGATAAAATAGCAGGAAAAAAAATAAAAACAAGAGGAAGAAAAGCAAGCAGAGAAATTACAAAAGAAAAAATATAGTCTCCAAACATTAAGAGAAAATGTAGATGACATGATATTTGAAATAAAATTTGAACTTCAGAACAGCAGTTAGTTAAACCAGGGAAAATCATAGAACTCTTCCTCTAAAATAGATCATTGTGTAGCCTTCCATTTTATTTCTGTTACAAGCTGGTTATATTTGCTAACACTAGCTAGATGAACAGTTTCTCGGTTAAGTTACAAAGATTATCTCTTATCACAAATATGATAAATATTGTCAAAGACATAGTAAAATACCAAAACTCAGCTTGTCACTGAAACTAATAATTTATAATAGTTTATTTTCTAAGTTTCTGAAAAGGACATGAGGTTTGTAGTTAAAACTATTTGCTTTATCTTTCCTACTTGAAAATGTGGTGGGCCTTTCTTTGGAATATGGAAATTGGTAAGCATGGCCAAAGGAAAATAAAAAGGGATAACAATATATAGAATTGAAAATAAGCCAACAGCAACAAAAATATGACTAAAATGCAGGTGTCCTGAGGGAAAAATAAGAGGTGTGATTGGAAGAAACAAGTAAAAGACTTCAGAGATTTACCTTTTTTCATGTGCATTTCCTAGAAGTTAAAATCCAATATTGGTTTCTCAGCACAGAAACTAGTAGTTACAGGGTTCCAAGGATAAAGCGGAAAACCCCTGCTCCTTAGATATGATTGTAGAGTGAGAGCCAATCACGGAAGCCTTTGGAAGAATCTGGAAGGGACACAAGTTCTAGCCTGAAGGTTTCTTGCATTTAATGCCAGCAAGAGAAGGGAAATTTGCTACATGTCACTTGAGAGCACTCTGAGGAGGAACAGCAAGGGGGCACATTTTGGATGTGCAAAGAGGCAACAAGGCCCAAGGCACATGAGCGTGAGGTTTTGTCATGGTCTGCTCTAGACTTGTTGCATGCTCAGTCGTGTCTGACTCTGAGACCACATGGACTGTAGCCCACTAGGCTCCTCTGTCTATGGGATTTTCTAGGCAAGAGCACTGGCATGAGTTACCATTTCCTACTCCAGGGGATCTTCCTGACCCAGGGATGGAACCTGGGTCTCCTGCATCCACAGGCAGATTCTTGACCACTGCGCCCCCTGGGAAGCCTGTGTTCTAAACAGGTATATTCTAGTCAAAATGGTCACACAGTCTTAAGTTTCTTGTTTTGGTATTTTGTTATATGTCTTTCCTTTGTCCCCTTGCCCACTTCTTCTTTACCCCGCCACTTTCTATCACTTGTACTAAGATAGAAAAGCTCTTGTCAGGAGCATCGTAAATAGAATGCCTTTGTAAGCAGAATAGTTAACCGTAATCCTACGCATTTACTTTCTGTTCGCATCAGCTTGGCTTTTAAACTACCCTGCATTTAAAGGGAAAGGATATTTTAAATAACCTATCTGTGGCAGAAATATCACCTGTCTCCTAATATCTGCCATTCTCTTTTCTGCTTTGATAATGAACATACATCATCACCCAGAAAAGTGGCATTTCTGAGCCTCTCATGCAGCTCTCTGGGACCATGACAACATTCTCATTAAAGAGATGGAAGTGGAAGTCATGGGTACAATTCCAAGTAATGTCCTTAAAGAAAAGCTCATTTCCTGCTTCACTCTTTCCTCCTTTTTGTTGTTGGAATGATAATGTGAAGGCTGGAGCAGCCACCTAGGACTAAGACAACCTTGAAGTGGATACAATAGACACAAGAAAGGGCCCTGGCTGCCTGACACTCTGCAATATTACAATGCTCCTGGACTGCCTACTTCCAAACTCTATGAGAGAATGTGTTTAATACAACATGTATGTTCTTACATAATTTATGGGTTGCAGGACTATGCAAAACTATCAAATAAATATAGACCAAGCTATATAGTCCTCTGTCAGCTTAGACCATCAGAAATCTACAAGCCTGGTCCATTTCATACTGGCCTCTTGCAGAACTGCCTTAAGATTTCTGAATAAGTATTATGCCCCTGGCTTTGAAAAATGGTCAACATAGAAATGTGTGTTTGCAAAATGCTCTTGAGATCTTGTAAAATTATCTAGGACAATTTTGCTTTGTAGCTCAATTATATAAGAGTTCCTATGGCAAATTCTCAGCACATAAGTCAAATACAAAAAGCATGTCTCTGACAGGCTGGTAGGTTTTACTTTTTAGATAACAAGAGTTATATAACTCCCTGAATTTCCATCTTTGCTTTAGCTACTAGGAAGCTCAAAATAAAAATTTGAGCTTAGGGGCTAAATCTTTACTCAGCTTTTTTTTTTTTTTTAACCCCCTCTTTTTTCCTTGATTTTCCTACTTTCTAATATTTTATGTGAGCAGTTTGGTGTTTTTCTCTTTGCACTGAAATTTTACTCTAAACAACTTTTCAATGTGTTTAGAAGAAGGTTGGGTATAAACATACAAAATAAAGCTCATGCAGCACTCTGAAGGAGATGGCGGAATAAGAGTGATTTTGTGCAGATAAAAACACTGTTTTCCTTACCCTTAAGGTGAATAAACTCATTTTTGTTACTGACATGAGCTTTTAGGCTTTCAAGCCTCTCCTACTTTTGCTAAAGTCTAACTTTTGTTCTCTTTGTGATTTGGAGCAACTTTAAAGTTGTATGAGAAAACTTATTCAAACTGGATTATTCTTTCTTATATGTTACTTCCATTAGTATAATGCCATTCAATGGAAAAAAATAGTTGCCCCAAATCAAATTTAATACCTTAGTAGAATAAATGGAACAGTACTACAATTTCATTTGTGCAGGTTCTATTAAGCAAATTTTGGATTTAGCTGAACTGATTTTCTCTTCAAGCTACTTATTACAGATAATGTATATAGGGGAATTGTTGGCTAGGTTCCAAATCACCTGATTTATTGGGTGATGTACTGTTTGCATCTGGCTCAGGTTGACTCAGTTGCTCAGAGCCTCAAGTTAGTGAAGCTTGGAGTCACGAGGGTACTCTTGCTATACATTGTACAAATATATTACCGGTTCAAGATGACCAGGAGAGATTCAATGAGTCAACTGAAAATCATCATCACCATCAAAGAAAGGACAAAAAATTACTCAAACATTAGACTGTAAGCCTTGAAAGCAATGTCTGTGTCATCATAGTTCATTCCCAACTTCAGCATGGCTACTTGGCACACAGGAAGAGTCAAAAAAATATTTGCTGAATGTATGAATTCAAAAGGCACAAGTTTTATTCCTCAAAAAAGTAAACACAGAATTACTATCAGATCAGCCTCTCAGTCGTGTCTGACTCTTTGCGACCCCATGAATCGCAGCACGCCAGGCCTCCCTGTCCATCACCAACTCCCGGAGTTCACTCAGACTCACGTCCATCGAGTCAGTGATGCCATCCAGCCATCTCATCCTCTGTCGTCCCCTTCTCCTCCTGCCCCCAATCCCTCCCAGCATCAGAGTCTTTTCCAATGAGTCAACTCTTCGCATGAGGTGGCCAAAGTACTGGAGTTTCAGCGTTAGCATCATTCCTTCCAAAGAAATCCCAGGGCTGATCTCCTTCAGAATGGACTGGTTGGATCTCCTTGCAGTCCAAGGGACTCTCAAGAGTCTTCTCCAACACCACAGTTCAAAAGCATCGATTCTTCGGTGCTTAGCCTTCTTCACAATCCAACTGTCACATCCATACATGACCACAGGAAAAACCATAGCCTTGACTAGACAGACCTTTGTTGGCAAAGTAATGTCTCTGCTTTTGAATATGCTATCTAAGTTGGTCATGACTTTACTTCCAAGGAGGAAGCGTCTTTTAATTTCATGGCTGCAATCACCATCTGCAGTGATTTTGGAGCCCAGAAAAGTAAAGTCTGACACTATTTCCACTGCTTCCCCATCTATTTCCCATGAAGCGATGGGACCAGATGCCATGATCTTAGTTTTCTGAATGTTGAGCTTTAAGCCAACTTTTTTACTCTCCTCTTTCACTTTCATCAAGAGGCTTTTTAGTTCCTCTTCACTTTCTGCCATAAGGGTGGTGTCATCTGCATATCTGAGGTTATTGATATTTCTCCTGGCAATCTTGATTCCAGCTTGTGCTTCTTTTAGCCCAGCATTTCTCATGATGTACTCTGCATAGAAGTTAAATAAGCAGGGTGACAATATACAGCCTTGACGTACTCTTTTTCCTATTTGGAACCAGTCTGTTGTTCCATGTCCAGTTCTAACTGTTGCTTCCTGACCTGCATATAGGTTTCTCAAGAGGCAGGTCAGGTGGTCTGGTACTCCCATTTCTTTTCCACAGTTTATTGTGATCCACACAGTCAAAGGCTTTGGCATAGAAAATAAAACAGAAATAGATGTTTTTCTGGAACTCTCTTGCTTTTTCCATGATCCAGCGGAGGTTGGCAATTTGATCTCTGGTTCCTCTGCCTTTTCTAAAACCAGCTTGAACATCTGGAAGTTCATGGTTCATGTATTGCTGGAACCTGGCTTGGAGAATTTTGAGCATTACTTTACTAGTGTGTGAGATGAGTGCAATTGTGCGGTAGTTTGAGCATTCTTTGTTATTGCCTTTCTTTGGGGTTGGAATGAAAACTGACCTTTTCCAGTCCTGTGGCCACTGCTGAGTTTTCCAAATTTGCTGGCATATTGAGTGCAGCACTTTTATAGCATCATCTTTCAGGATTTGAAATAGCTCAACTGGAATTCCATCACCTCCACTAGCTTTGTTCATAGTGATACTTTCTAAGGCCTACTTGGCTTCACATTCCAGGACGTCTGGCTCTAGGTGGGTGATTACACCATCATGATTATCTGGGTCATCTTTTTTGTACAGTTCTTCTGTGTATTCTTGCCACTTCTTCTTAATATCTTTTGCTTCTGTTAGGTCCCTACCATGTCTGTCCTTTATTGAGCCCATCTTTGCATGAAATGTTCCCTTGGTATCTCTAATTTTCTTCAAGAGATCTCTAGTCTTTCCCACTCTGTTGTTTTCCTCTATTTCTTTGCATTGATCGCTGAGGAAGGCTTTCTTATCTCTCCTTGCTATTCTTTGGAGTTCTGCATTTGGATGCTTATATCTTTCCTTTTCTCCTTTGCTTTTTGCTCATCTTCTTTTCACAGCTATTTGTAAGGCCTCCTCAGACAGCCATTTTGCTTTTTTTGGATTTCTTTTCCATGGGGATGGTTTGATCCCTGTCTCCTCTACAATGTCACGAACCTCTGTCCATAGTTCGTTAGGCACTCTGTCTATCAGATCTAGTCCCTTAAATCTATTTCTCACTTCCACTGTATAATCATAAGGGATTTGATTTAGGTCATACCTGAATGGTCTAGTGATTTTCCCCACTTTCTTCAATTTAAGTCTGAATTTGGCAATAAGGAGTTCAAAAATATATTCAACAAAACCATAATTCAAAGTGACATGTGCATCCCAATATTCATTCCAGCACTATTTACAATAGCCAGGACATGGAAGCAATCTAAATGTTCATCAACAGATGAAGGGATAAAGATGAGGTACACAAAGACTATGGAATATTACTCAGCCGTAAAAAGCAATGATTCTCCGTCATTTGTAGAGACAAGGATGAGCTCAGAATCTGTCATACGGAGTGAAGTCAGTCAGAAAGAGAAAAACAAATATCATATATTAATGCATATATGTGGAATCTAGGAAAACGGTACAGATGACCTATGTGCAGGGCAGGAGAGAGACGCAGATGCAGAGAATGGACACATGGACGTGAGGAGTGGGAAGGGGGCGTGTGATGAATTGGGAGACTAGGCTTGACATATATACACGACCACACGTAAAATAGACAGCAAACGGGAACCTGCAGGGAGCTCAGCTCAGTGCTGTGTGGGAACCCAGATAGGTGGGATGGTGGTGGGGAGGGAGTCAGAGGGAGGGGTATATTTATACATACAGCTGATTCACTTTGTTGTATAGTAAAAACTAACACATTGTAAAGTATCTGTACCCCAATTAAATATATATATATTTATATATATATTTATTTAAGACTATTATTGTGTTCCAACACCTTGCTCTATTTCTCCCTCCTCTCAAGCCTGAAGTCTGTGTTTGACAGGTTAAGATAAACAGCTCATTGTTTTGCAAATACATACAATTTCTTCTTTAAACTTCATTCTAGGAAACCAGATTAATAATTATAGGGGTTTGGTAGATTAATAAAAATGCAAGAGAAATTAATCTACATCTACCTTGTGTGTGTGTGTGTTAGTCACTCAGTCGTGTCTGACTCTTTGCAACCCCATGGACTGTAGCTCTTTAGGCTCCTCTGTCCATGGAATTCTCCAGGCAAGAATACTGGAGTGAGTTGCCATTTCCTTCTCCAGGGGATCTTCCCAACCCAGGGATTGAACTCAAGTGTCCTGCATAGCAGGCAGATTCTTTACTGTCTGAACCACCAGGGATGTCCTTCAGATCAGATCAGATCAGATCAGTCGCTCAGTCCTGTCCGACTCCGCGACCCCATGAATCGCAGCACGCCACGCCTCCCTGTCCATCACCAACTCCCGGAGTTCACCCAGACTCACGTCCATCAAGTCAGTGATGTCATCCAGCCATCTTATCCTGTCACCCCCTTCTCCTCTTGCCCCCAATCCCTCCCAGCATCAGAGTCTTTTCCAATGAGTCAACTCTTCGCATGAGGTGGCCAAAGTACTGGAGTTTCAGCTTTAGCATCATTCCTTCCAAAGAAATCCCAGGGCTGATCTCCTTCAGAATGGACTGGTTGGATCTCCTTGCAGTCCAAGGGACTCTCAAGAGTCTTCTCCAACACCACAGTTCAAAAGCATTGATTCTTCAGTGCTCAGCCTTCTTCACAGTCCAACTGTCACATCCATACATGACCACAGGAAAAACCATAGCCTTGACTAGATGGACCTTTGTTGGCAAAGTAATGTCTCTGCTTTTGAATATGCTATCTAGGTTGGTCATAACTTTCCTTCCAAGGAGTAAGTGTCTTTTAATTTCATGTCTGCAATCACCATCTGCAGTGATTTTGGAGCCCAGAAAAGTAAAGTCTGACACTATTTCCACTGTTTCCCCATTTATTTCCCATGAAGTGATGGGACCAGATGCCATGATCTTCGTTCTCTGAATGTTGAGCTTTAAGCCAACGTTTTCACTCTCCACTTTCACTTTCATCAAGAGGCTTTTTAGTTCCTCTTCACTTTCTGCCATAAGGGTGGTGTCATCTGCATATCTGAGGTTATTGATATTTCTCCCAGCAATCTTGATTCCAGCTTGTGTTTCTTCCAGTCCAGTGTTTCTCATGATGTACTCTGCATATAGGTTAAATAAACAGGGTGACAATATACAGCCTTGATGTACTCCTTTTTCTATTTGGAACCAGTCTGTTGTTCCATGTCCAGTTCTAACTGTTGCTTGGGATATCCTTCCATATGAACAAATATGATACACTAAACACATCTATAGTAATGGTATAAGAACCAAGACTTCTCAGGTAGCATAGTGGAAAAGAATCTGCCTGTCAATGCAGGAGAAACAAGCAACATGAGTTTGATCCCTGGATTGGGAAGAAGTGGCAACCTACTCCAGTATTCTTGCCTGGAGAATCCCATGGACAGAGGAGCCTCGGGGGTTACAGTCCAGAGGGGTCACAAAGAGTGGGGACACCACTGAGCACACACTGAGTGATAAGATACAAAATTACATAATTTTCTCTCCAAATTAAAGAGAAAATTATTTTTATCAATAATAATATATTTTAATATAGGTTAAAATCTTACAGTTAACAGAATGTGATACCACTGCTTACTAAACCTGTACATTCATGTATTATCTTTCTTATAAAAAACATTTATTTTGCTTGCTATGCCATTTTTTGGAAAATACAGGAAAATAAAATATTTCAAAAGTCATACTTACTAAAAATTAGAGTAAAAACAAGTATTTCATTCTCATTGCAAAATGACAATGTTTGAAATCTTTAAATGGCCAATATACCACTCATGGGCCAATACCAAATTTTTAGGAGCAACTGGCAAAAGTGATCTGTGTTGCCATTAACTTTAGGATTCTGTATTTATTTCTCCTTTTGGAGGGTAATTGCCATTGAAATGTGTTTGTTCATCATGCTAAGGATGAAACCCACCATGTGTCTTATAGCTGAATAGGTTCCCTGTTGAGATTTCAAAGTGTTATTCTGCAGAGTTTTGTGGATGATCCAATGCAGTATTTTCACAGGTCTTTTTAAGGAAGAGTTTACTTTTGCAAAGAAGGAAAGCCACGAAGAGAAGCTTGGGGTAGCGATAGTACCCTGGTATAAAACCTGCATGTACACCTAGTAAAATTTGGAAATTGAATTCACTCTGCTTCAGATTTCATTTTCCCCCCTATTAAATCAAAGTACGACACAGGCATCACAAAATCTGCCATAAATAATTCTTCACAACCGTCTGCTTCACTTTGCCCTGGACTCTCTCCAGCCATAAAACCTGGATCTACTTTTACCACTAAATAAGAGAGTCTCCCCTTGGTTAGGGCTGAAGAAGTTAAAACTGAAAAGGAGCTTATTTTTGTAGCAGTGACTCTGCGTGCTACATCTTATACACCAAACAAACAGAGGTTTCGTCAGGGAGCTAGGCAAGTCCTTGAAAATCTTCACAAAATTTACAAATAAGATACGGTGTTTATTTATTATTTTTAAAACTTTCCATTGTGCTATCCTTGTAATGTAATATGATGTATATTTTTGCCAAGAATAGGGTGTGGTTGCTCCACAGCTTAGTCAATCATGAAGTGTCATGCTTAAGACTTGAGTCAGAACATCAAAACAATGCAGTTCTAGAAGGAGAGTGCCAGCAGTCTTCCCACTTCTGCTAGATCCAACTCTGTCCGAGTTGGGAGCTTTAGTAGGTTTCCTTGTTACTATGTCTAGTCATGACTCCAAAAATATTCTTGGCAAAGCTGGAATATGATACTTGCTTACTTTTTCATTCTCAGAATGTCTTCTTCCCCTACAGCCTGATGTCCTCCCACATTCCTTCTAGCCCTCTCTTCCATCCTTTTGTTTCTTTGTCAATTACTGTTGGTTAATACTATCATTCTTTTAGGGGTTAAAATCAAACAGAGAGACTCATATACAGGGCTTGCTCTTCAAAACATCCAGCAATGTGGGCTAATGAGATCACAACTTTTTAGACAACCCAATGAACTCAATTTCTTAAATATTCATCTCCTTAGTTCTGTTGGAGATCTGGGAATTTTCTTTTAAAAAATTGAGGCAATTTAATACTTTCCTAAAGAGTCTGATGAACTAAGTCAGATATGGGGGATGAGGGGAATTTCTCTACTCATCATGGGCCCCCCACCCCTGGTATGTAAATTCTCTGAGTGCAAAGACTTGGTTTTTCCTATTGACTTCTGCAATTTCAGTGTCTAGAATATGCTTGACAGATCTAAGGTAGTCAATACATACTTATTGACTCAATGAATAAAACAGCTAGTAAAGTAGGATCCAAAGTGCAACAGAGGACTTAAAGTCAAAAGGTGTAAGTCCATGCCAAGAAACAAGGATCCAGAGTAGTAGAATAAATATGTCCAATAAAACACTAATAAAGTCTGACCAACGAAGTACAAAGGATACATTGTTTATGATGTCTGAATTCTTGGATAACATAATTTGTATTGTAGAAAACAAGCATTTTGTATTTCATGATAATATAAGCTGCTTGAGTTCAGATACTATATTCTCAAATAATATTTGTTGAATGTCTAAATAACAGAAAATCCAGGCCCAGAAGATTACTGTCTCAAGTATGTGAGAGTAAGGCCTCTACAGTTCAGTGATTATTTATAGTATTTCTATAATACCAAAACAGTTTAGTCCTTTGTTTTCTTAAAACATAAAAAGTCTATTTGCTTAAAATATATCTGCTCATGTCAGTAAATAGCTGTTTTTTAAAAATATTGTTGATAAGGGAATGAGACTCATGCTCTGAACTTCTCAGAATGGGCATGGGAAAAGTTTTAGTCCTAATATCAAAGGGTTGGACTAGATTTGCTAAAGTCTCTTCCAGCTCTAAAATTTTATGACCCTGGATTAAAAAAAAAAAAAAAAACACCCATGGGGAAGCAGTGTCTTTGTAATTCACTCAGAATTTCCATTGTCATTGGATGAAGACTGATTCGGCATATTCTGGCTCAAGTCTTGTTCATAGGATATTAAGCCTTGATAAAGTCTTTCTCTTTTAAGGATGCTCTGGAAATCTTCTGAAATAAGCTGAGGAAAGCCTAACATGAGCCATCACTGAGTTCGGGAATTGACGCCCAGTAAAAGAAGACACCAAGTGTCATGAAAGGTTAAGGTCAAACTATGTGAAGTGATCACATCTCATGTTTGCCCTTCCTGCAGAATGGGGAAAGCATGAGTTTTCAACTGGAGGTAGTGACACACTAAGAAGTCATTAAATCAATTTAGTGTGTAACAACTAGCATTAAAAAGAAAAGGCAAAAAAGAAGTCAATCAAAGTAGAATGGAAAGTATTGAGTACATCTCCTGTACTAAGGGTAAGCATTATTTGGTGAAACTTTAATTTCAGAGGGGTGTGTGGGTGTGTGGGTGTGTGTGTGTGTGTAGGTTTCAGTGTAGGCGTATGCATACGACGTGACCATGTACAGTGTATTTCTTCCGGGAGGACACATTGAAAGTAGTTTGGAAACTATGGAAATGGAAACAGCCTTTTGAAGTCCCTTCATACTCTATATAATTACTTCTAGGTAATCCTGAAGATCTCATGGGCATCATTGGCAATCATGGAAAAGAGGCAGGGTTTGCACAGAAGGATTTCTCTCCTCAGAGGAAAGAAGCACCCAATTGACCCACTGGTTTTAAACACTAGAAGCCAAGGCCACAGACCAACGTCTACCATCTAAAGGATCTGACTGGAGACACAGGCACATCCCATGTTTTGGTCCTGGTGGATGGTGGATGTTGGTTATGCCTAAGTGCAATTTTGCCTGTAATTAAGGCAGGGAATAGGTCAGCCAAAGGATTTTTTAAAACAATTTGATGGAAGTATAACATTCATACAGAAAAGTGAAAATAGGAATTTGTTCTCCGTCCTGAGGGGAAAGGAGAGGCACTATAGCTTTCTCCCACTCCTCCTCCTCCTTTGGCGCTCTGTATTTTTGTCTAAAGGATTCCTCAGAACCCACAGCAGCTTCTGGTGGGCAGGGAGGGGTATTCTAGCAGAGGAGATGCCTCATCTAGAAATTCCTCTTTTTTTCTAGGTGTATGTCTATCAAAATTTGTTTTCATGTAATCTTATTTTAAGTAATGAGTCAGTAATCCCATCCCTTTTAGCAAAACATTTTTTGCTGTTTTTTAAAAAAGTAAAACCTCAAAGTGAGCTCAATAACTGGATGGCCACAGCACTCTAAAATAATAAGTAATTATGTACATAAAGTATGTGGAAAAATAAAGATTTTTCGCAAGGACATGGCATTTAAAGATTGTGAAGTGTGATAAATAGGGGATGAGACAGTTTATATTAAAAACCACCCAAAATACATGTTTACTGGAGGTGCCTGGTATGTCAGGGACTGTTTCAGATACTACAGGATGAATGAGACAGCCAAATAAGATGCCTGATTTTCAGTGCCTACTCTAGTCAGGGGGATAGGTATGAAAAAATATTAAGCAAATAAAGGAACAGGGTAATTTCAAATAGTGATAATTGCTATGATAAAGAAAAAGCAGAAGTGACCTCATGGTGAAGTTGGGGTGCAGAACTTCAGAATTTCACTGATCACTGACTGACCTTTGAACCAATATCTCAGTGGACAAGGAGGTAGTGAAGAGTTTCCAGGGAGATTAAAGCAAGCAGGTGTGAGCACTGATATTTAGTAAGCCATTATTTTAAAAATCTTTTGAATGGAAAAGAAAGTGAAACAGAGATGTATTAACTGAAGAAAAGAAATCTAGGTAGTAAAAGTTGTTCAGAGATGCTTATTTTAAATGGATGCATTAGTACTAAGGGAAGGGCCTCTACTTACCACTGCACAAGCTGTCAGTGATGCCCCTGGAGTTCTGGAAATGGCACGCCTGAACAGCACAGCTTGCCTGATGAAGAGATATCATGTATCCCAAAAGGGAAATCTAGCCGACTGAGCAATTGAGTATCACGGATGAAATTTGCAGCAACTTGTTAAGGTGGGATTTCCAACATGGCAGGAAAAGTATGCACCCACCAAACTCAGGATAGTGGCTTTGTTAAGCACAAAGGCCTCTTAGGTAGATCTTTGCTACAGTCTGAGAATAGGTATAGGCTCAGTAATCTCAGGGGAGTATGGAAAACTTGAAGACTATTCAGAGGAAGTCAACAAAGATGATTAAGAATTGAATAATGAGGCCTCTGAGAAAAGGTATAGCCAAACTGGAATTGCTTAGCTGAGATTATTTATCTTGGTGAAGACATATCCAAGGTGTGGCTTAATATGGCCTTCAAGAATATGAAAGGTAATGGTGACTAACTGTTCTTTATGACCTTTATGAAGAGAACAAGTTGAAATGGGAGGGCTTTTAGTTAGAGATAAGAATTTTTGGATTATAAACTACCCAAAACAGAGTGAGTTACCTAGCAAGAATGTTGGGTCTCTTTCTTTAAAATAGGGGCTATTTTGATCCCTTTCACATGGATGGGTTTGGTGATCCTTGCCAAGTTCAATGTAAAGTGCTGTGGGTATATGTACACAGATGTATATTTTTTGTTCTGGGAAGAGGATTCATAACTTTTACTAAATTGTGTTCATGCCTAAAAATGCTTAAAAATCACTGCTTTAAAAAATCAATTATATTCTCATCTGCTTGGATCAGCTGAAGAACAATTTGTCTGAAGAAGGAGAGTAGACTAGATGCCTGTTCAGGTTTGCCTAGCATCTTACAAGCTGCTAAAGAGACTTTGAGACCTGTATGTATGACTGCTCTATAGATTTTTCTTAAATTAGGAGTTTAATGTTTAGTTTTAAAAATTACATTTAAGTGAAAAATACATTTATGAATATATATAGGGATACTTGTCATAAAACTGGAGAGTTAGTGGTATGTCTCAGGAATAGTACCAGCTTAAAAAAGTTTGCAACATAGGAACAAATGGGAGAAAGGTATTCTGTGGAATATTTAAAACATATGGTTTTTGTTTGTATTTCTTCCAAATGTTTGAGAAAAGTGAACAACTTGTACCTGTATACAATCGTGACTATGAATGCACTATTCTGTTTTAACAAAAAATGTTTTTATAAGCAAGCAGTAAAACACTGAAAGAAATCATAATGTTATAAGTAGGAGGCTATCAGGTTCCATATTAAATTTCTCATACCTAAAGCTTACTTTGCAAAGAACAGTCATTTTAACTTGATGGATTAAACAGTTTTCAATATAGCATAAATTTCACAGATCCATAAGCAGTGATTAATAAAAATCCTAATCAATCAGGCATAGAGATAATACACATACACACGCACACTCCTATGAATTATATAAACGGGAAAATGGCAGCATCACTGAAACAGGTAAAACACAAAGTTCCACTTTGTTCTTATGTCCATGTTTGAAACAATAATAAAAGGTAGAAAGCTTAGGAGGTCCAAAAAAGCTCATAGGTATCTTTAAAGTCAATGTGGTTGATTTTGCATAAATTTGCCATTGGATTTTCTTATTTGCTCATCAGTAATCATTTCATTTTTTATATAAATCAAGTATTTTATGAAAACACAATGAAATCTTAAATTCTCTTTTGTTCTGACTCCGTTTTTTAAAAAATGGAGAATAGTATACAAACTAGTAGAAAAACCAGAACCAGAAATAATGAGAGAGAAGACTAAACTAGAGCTCTGTGCTCTGGATTCTTGAACTGGGAGCACAAAGTGTGAGCCTGAGTTGACAGAGTGGAAACAGAGTGATGGGTGCATACATCCAGGGCATACTTGAGACATTTACATCGAATCTTTGGCCTCCAGCCTCTTCAGACTTGACGGAGAATTACATGCAATAAAATGAAAAGTTCAGATACAGTAAATTAATACCACATGGAGCTGAAAATTATAAGGTTTCATTTCTGGGGTAGCAAGATAAACAAATACATTTACACAAGAGCTGTTTGAGTCATATGAATTTTAAGCTAGTACTTATGTAAGTGGCAAAGCTTTTCTTAAAGTTGCTCAAATAATGATTTCAGTAACATAACTTCTCTTTCCTACCCATTCATATCACCATAATGTAGGTACACATAAAGAACCTCATTTAGACAGTATTTAATCTTACAGGTGTAAAATCAAATAGGAAATTACAGACATAAAACCATCTCTAAACTTTTTATATAAACTTTTTATATATATATATATATAAACTTTTTATATATATATATATATAAAAAGATATATATATATAATGAGAGCAGATTCTCTTGCAATAAAAACTGATGCACTGGTATGGTCTTCATACTGAGTATGCATGAGGGCACCCAAAGCCTTTCCAAGGAATACACAAACATGGTTGTTTTAAGGGGAGGACTCTCCATATTCTTAACTTCTATATAGATTTTTTTCCCTAAAATTGAAACTTTGGGACACTGCACATGCAGTTGTGGTGTTCTGATGGCTTTCTATCCCAGTCTCCAATTTGAAATCATGTTATTTGGCTTTTCAAAAGTACCTGAAACTTACACTGGCCTAGTATTCCAAAACTAGGGGCACTGAATGAAACAGTGATTCAAAATATTGGTTTCAGTGAAGCCTCCTTTAATTAAGGCATTATCAACCCACAGCAAGGTTCCTGTCTTCCTCTGTTTTATGCAATCTTCTGTAAAGACAAAGCAGCTTTAAGAACAGAATATCTGGGTCTATGTAAAACCATTCTGAATCCAGATAGGGTGGGCAATGAGAGAGATAACAACTTTCATTCAATTATTACTGCCTCTTCCATTCTCCAACTATTATCAAAGAATGAGTCATCTCAGAGGGCATGCATGAGAGCAACACAGAGAGACTCGAGTAAGGAATATTAACGGGACATTGACTTGTTTTGTCCAGGTCACAGGAAGCTCTTTACCATATGCATGTATATACGTATCTATGTATGAATATATGTATGACTCTGTCTTCTTAGAATTAAAAAGTGATATCATTTTCATGCAATTAAGTATTAACATATCCATTTTCATTAAAATTGAAGGAAGATCTTTTCTGATTTTGCTTATTAAGGTACATGACAAATATTTTTCCCATTGATTGAGGGCATGAAATCTGCAGCTACAAAATGTTTGTGTTTTTTTAAACATCAGGTTTATTGAGGTATAATTTGTATACAGTAAAATCCATCTATTTTAGGTATACAGTTCTACGAGTTTAGACAAATATATACAGTTGCCTAAACACCATGGCAATCCGATTATTTCCATCACCCTATCTCTTTGTAGCTAATCTTCTCCCTACTTTATTTTGCTGACTATACATCCATCGTATGAACGTTTGCTTATCTATTCACTGCTTGTTGACCATTTGGGTTGTTTTCAGTATTTAGTGATTATGAATAAAGCTGCTACAAATATCCCTATAATTCATTTCTCATGTAACTGCCTAGGAAGGAGATTGTTGCACTTTATGGTAAGTTCGTGTTATTGATATAAGCAACTGCCAAACTATTGTCCAAAGTGGTGGTCCCTTTCTGCATTCCCACAGTATAAGAGTTTCAGTTTCTCTGCATCCTGTAGCATTTGGTATTGTCAAATTTAAGATATTAGTCATTCCGCAGGGTATTAAGTAGTAGATCATTGTGCTTTTAATATGCTTTTCCCCAATGACGAACGATACTGAACATCTTCCCATGCGACAACTTGCCACCTTTCCCCATTCTTTAGTGAAATGTCTGTTTAGAGCATTTGTCCACCTTTGCGGGGGTTGTTTCTCATTGAGTTGTGAGAGGGTCTTATATTGATACATTCCAGACATAAGTTCATTATCAGATGTATTTCTTAATTTCAAGTTTTTGACAAAAGTCTATTTAAAATATGGGATGTGGTAATACCATTTATCAAGACATATTGGCAAAGGTACAGTAGGTTGGGGCTTCTCAGGTGGTGCTGGTGATAAAGAACCCACCTGCCAATGCAGGAGGCATAGAGACCTGTGTTTGAAACCTGGGTCGGGAAGATCCTCTGAAGGAGGGCGTGGCAACCTACTTCAGTATTCTTGCTTGGAGAATCCACGGACAGAGGAGCCTGGCAGGCTACAGTCCATAGGGTCATAAAGAGTTGGACATGACTGAAGCAACTTTGCATGCACTCATGCACAGTTAATTGGCTATATTTCAATGTTCCCAATTTTTCCTGAATATATTAAATTAAACAAAGTGCCTCAAAGAGAAAGAGCAGCAGGTATGGTTAATTAATACATCTTGGTTAACCAGAAACAGAGAAGGTAAGTGGCTCTAATCATTTTGTTGGTCAAGCCGTTTATAATTCTTTGCTTTTACGTGATATAACTGAGCTATTATTAATAATTGATAAATTATTAAATAGAAATTTTGATGAGTAATCACTAAGTGATTTTTGGAGTTCAAAGAACTCAGTTACATTATTACAAAATTTGTTCCTTCAACCCTCAAATCCATTCCCTTTATGTAATTAATGCTTTTTAGCATTTATATGAATAACTGTGAAATTAGAAATATGATTTCTTGCCCTCCTATTCTTATTGCCTATTAATCCTCCATCCTTCTACTCTAGCCCCACTGGCCTCCTTGTTTTGGCCTCTTATTCATGAAACCTGCTAGAAAATGGTACCACCTCAAGCTTTTGTATTTGCTTTTCATTCTGCCTAAAAAGATCACTTCCCTACATCCTCCCCGCTTCCCATCATGTCCTTCCCCAACTCCCCCAATCAACACATGGTTTGATCTTTCTGTTTCAGGTCTTTGCTCCAGTGTTACCTTCCTAGTCCGAACCTCCCCACGACCGTATTTAGAATACTGTAGCTTTCCCTCCACTCAGCTCTTGGCAATTAATATACTTCTTCTGCTCCGTTATTCCATAGCAATTCTCATCATCTCATGTGATACATAGTTTTGCTTACTTAGTTTTGTTATTCTCTGCCACCCTTCACTAGAATGTGAGCCCAGAAAGGAGAGATTATTATCTGTTTTGTTCACACTTGTATCCCCACAGCCTAGAAGAGTTACTGGTAGACACTTAATAAGTTGTAAATATATAAATATATACTGATATACTTTTTTAAAAAAGGAAATAGGATTTATGAGTAACCCTGTCTCATCCTGGCAATAAATAATGTTTATCCCCTGACAGACTACTTAGGAAACAAGAAAAGAATCATATATCTATAGAAGTATTTTTAATAAAGCATATTACTTATCAAAATTTATATTATGTGTATTATTGTTTGAACACTGATAATAACTGAAATAATATAACCCAGAAAGACATTTTTCAAACCTAGAGACTTGTGGACATAGAAAATTCAACAAAAATTGTTTCATTTTATACACTTTTTTTTTTTTTGCTTATTTTTCCTTTTTCTGGTGATCATAATTTGGTTCTTTTTACTTTTAAAATGTTAAAGGAGGAAAACTTTCAATCATAAAATGTATTAAGGTAACATGAACTCGAATTCCAGTACGTATTTGTAATGGCTAATTATGTGTCTAATTGGTATAGTGTTAAGATTCCAGTAGAAATGGCTACAATTGACAATATTTATCATTCAGCCTTTGCAACCATTTTAACTTACAGTGACATATGTTCAATACTACTTTAAAAATATGCCTCTGGTAGGCAATTTTTCTCAATTCTTTTAGGGAGTTTGAAAGTAAAAATTTTCAAAGGTAGGTCATGACCTTTATAATTCTTCCCCTTTTCTCCCTGGCAGTTGTGACATTTGGCCCTGATCTCATTGTTCTAGCTTTTAAGCTTCTCAATGTGCGATTACAATGGCAATAATTTTCCCTGGACACTGAGTGGATGACGGCCTCACCCAGTACCCGTGTCCTTCCCACGCTGGCTGGCAGCAGACCGTTAGTGGTCGGTGCCAAGCGCCTTTCTCCAGAGCTCAGCCTTGACATTCTTTCTGCGCAGCTCAACAAAAGCATCATAAAAGAACTAAACATTCAAAGTGATTCTTAAATGGGTATTCAGAAATTTCTAAAAGGATTTATTATTGAGGCTTGAGGTTTTGTTTATTAATTGGTTTTTGTTCTCTCTTGTTTTTTGGTCAAACAAATATTTGGTGCAAGAAGAAGAGAGAGGAAGGGATGGAGGCAGGGAGAGAGGGAGAAAGGGATGAGGAGAGAGAGGGAAAAAGCAAGAGAGAGAGAGGGCAAGAGAGAGCCTGGAAAACCTCTTGTTTTGTTGGAGGCCTGAAAAGTGTTTTCCAAACTTTTCAATGCTTGGGACAGAAATTTATAAACCAAGCTGTACTGCTCACATACCACAAGTCCAGAGCCCTGTGTACTTGACACCTGCAATCTTTTTTACAGATTAAAGTTGTGCCCTTCTGCATTCAAAAGAGCTCCTGCCATCAGGCCCCAGGGCCATGCCTGTAAAGAAAGGGAGCAAACTCACGTGGGAGAGGGGTATGCCACACTGTCAGAAGGAAGGTGGTCTACTTTAAGAAAGAACAAACAGAGAGGCATCCAAAGGGGGTCTAACAAAACGATTCAGGAGAACTCACCTATCCCTGTGTGCTGTTAATTCCCCAAATATACACTTAGAGTTGCAGGATATTTTGTTTTGCATCAGGTGAAACAAACAGCCTGATCCCCCTAGTAACGACCCGAAGGACAATACCACCGCTTTGCTTTCTTCCATTGGCTCTGTTTTCCCCCTTTCTTTAAACCCTGAGCTGAGGTCTGTGCTGCGTCCCCCTCTCCTGCCTCCCCATGATCTGGCACTCATTTTCCCCATTATTCAATGAGTAATGACACCGAGGGCACAGAGCCAATCCCACCGGCTCTTTACACTTCCCTCTTTCTACAGAATAAAAAAGACCCAAACCAAACACAGCACGCTGCAGCTTTCAGCTTCAGGGATTGCGACTAATTTCTAAACTCTCTTCGCTCTGTAGTAGAATCTGGCTGTCATTCGACATTTGGCTTTTTTTCACAAGCCCGTGAGCAAACTTTATTTACAATGCATGCTGACTTTTATTACTACATAATACAGAAAATATTTGCTTCATTATGAAGCCAACTGAATATTTATTTTGATTTTTGTTCCTTGTGGTAAACAGAATTCAAAACACTCTCTACTACGATTGTTCCAAACGAGTCACAAACTATGTAAACAATCAGAGTGATTGTGTGGCCCAGATCTTGTGATTGCTTCACCTCCCTTTGCAGCAAAAGGAAAAAAACATTTTTTTAAAGAAGTTCAGGTCCATTTTAAATTTTCAAGCAACTTTTTGCCCCTCAGGGCTGTCTTTTAGTCCATGCTGGTGGTTGCCTTTTATGGGAAGTCACCTCACAATGAAGTCTTTTCAAGGTACTTTTGGATCCAAACCTCTTTGAATACAGTCCAAGGGAGGCCTAATTCTGCTTTAACACACACAGTATTGCCACAAACATCAAGTGCTGTATTTTAGGTAATACCTGGGTAAGAACATATGCTGTTAGAAATATATGAGTGCGCTCAGATGCGTTCTATCTATATTTAGATATGCTGATTCCATTTAGTTCTGGAACCAACCTGCCTTGAGTACCTTAATTGACTGTAAAAGATTGTCCAGGCTTGAAATGGACCCATTTGATCAGCTTTACAGTTTAGCGTCTGCATATTCACATAGCAATAACCGTCCCTCCTGACCGCCTGCATCTGCATCCTTGCTCTTTGATTTTTTTGTGATTAATATTTTTGAAATTTGGTAGACTTTTGACTGACTTTAAATCCCACCTTTAAGCCTGTAGCCTGGTGGGCTACAGTCCATGGAGGTTGCAGAGGCAGAGGTGACTCCGCGACTAACATAAACCCTGTACCAGTTTATTTCTTGCATTTTAAAGAGAAATAGACCCAGAGCATCAGAATATTTTTAGTTATCATTAAAGGCTTTGAGAAAATCATTTTGCCAGCACAAATCCAGACTAATACGTATATCAACATTTCTCCCTCTGTACGTACCTTCCCACTGAGAATTTGGAAGTAAGCTTTAGTTTAGGTCTTCGATACAGGGATTGAACCCAGGTCTCTTGCATTATAGGTGGATTCTTTACTGACTGAGCCACCAGGGAAGCCCAAGAATTAAATGTAACAATATCTAAAAGGCATCTGACACAGTATATTGTGTATAGTAAGCATTGGTTCTGATTATTCTGACAAGAGTTATTAAAAAAATTTTTTTAAATGTAGTTTATAAAAATTGGACTTCCTACATACATGGAGAAAAGGGCAATCAAAGATGTTTTATAAAAAATGCAAACAGTTTTCAAGATGTCTCCAAGCAAGTGGGTTGTCAAATACTTCTAATATTTTATATATGAGTCTTGGTTAGTATTTTCTTTCTTGGTATCCACTTGGAAAATTCTTTGTTTAGCATGAATCTCTTACGTCTTCAGTTTCCCCATCGATAAAATGAAGGACAAAAACTTTGAAACCTTAGAATAAAGCAAATACCAAAGATTACTATCTATTTCATAAATAATAGGACTGAAGAACTATTTTACATGTACATACTGTGATTAAAGGTGCAGGACAAGGACATCATTTTTTTTTTTCTAATTTTATTTTATTTTTAAACTTTACATAATTGTATTAGTTTTGCCAAATATCAAAATGAATCCGCCACAGGTATACATGTGTTCCCCATCCTGAACCCTCCTCCCTCCTCCCTCCCCATACCATCCCTCTGGGCCGTCCCAGTGCACCAGCCCCAAGCATCCAGCATCGTGCATCGAACCTGGACATCATTTTTATATTTAGGAATTTTGATGAAATCTGATGAAGATCCAACATCCAATTCATTTTTGTATATTGAATCATGGTCACTTATTACCCATGATCTTAATTTTTTTCTCCTGAAGATAAAACATATATTTGGTGCTTAATAATAGTGACAGACTGGGGAGCTTTGGAATCAGTTTTTAGTTCTAGGGACCACTAAACCAAGCCAGTGAAGAGAAACTGGTTGTCACTGCCAGAACAATCCCAAAGGGAACTTCAAACTTGAGAAGGACCCTTTTCTACCAAAGAAAACGAGTGCAGGCATTTATCTGACTGAAGAACAGCACAGTGTTCAAGAATTGAACTTGGGAATATATATGACTGGATTGGAATCCCAGATCCAGAACATTCTATTTAATCTTAGACAATCTACCTAAACTCCCTGAATTTCAGTTTTTTCACCTGTGAAATGAAGCTAATCACAGAACCTACCCTACTGAATTACTGAGAGAAAATTAAATAAGACTTATAAAGGATGCATCTGGAACAAAGAAAGTGCTCAGCATTAGTGGTTGCTGATGTTATTAGTCCCTTGGTAAAATTCACAGACGTTTTATTTTAACTGGTAGAAGGCAAAACATTAAATATGGCATTTTTACATTTGGATGAAATTTCAAGGCTGTTTGCCTACCCTCATCTCTGCATACCATCATTTGGCTCTCACTTCACTCTCATCACTATTCTAAATCTTCTAAATGTTCTTGGCTTATGCAGCTAATGGGGAAGGAAAATTATTGAGAACATACAGAGGATCAGTCACTGCGCTGAGTGTTTTGCAAATGGTACTTAATTCTCACATTGATCTTTTGAGCTCACATGCAGATCAAAACTACAATGAGGCATCACCTCACGCAGGTCAGAATGGCCATCATCAGACAATCTACAAACAATAAATGCTGGAGAGGGTGTGGAGAAAAGGGAATCCTCTTGCACTGCTGGTGGGGATGTAAATTGATACAGCCACTATGAAGAACAGTATGGAGATGCCTTAAAAAACTAAAAATAGAACTACCTTATGACCCAGAAATCCCACTCCTAGGCATATATGGAGAAAAAAACAGTAATTCAAAAAGACACATGCACCTCAATGTTCACTGCAGCACTACTTATTATAGCCAGAACAGGGAAGCAATGTAAATGTCCATCAACAAATCAATGGATAAAGATGTGGCACCTATATACAATGGCATATTATTCAGCCATTAAAAGGAACAGAACTGGGTCATTTGTAGAGATGTGGGTGCACCTGGAGTCTGTCATACAGAGTCAAGTAAGTCAGAAAGAGAAAAACAAATATAGTATACTAACACATGTATATGGAATCAAGAAGAATGGTACAGATGGACCTATTCGCAGGGTAGGAATAGATATGCAGATGTAGGAAACGGACATGTGGGTGTGGGAGGGGTGGGATGAATTCATTTCCCACACGAATGCCATGTGTGCAACAGATAGCTAGTGGGAACCTGCTGTACAGTGAGGGAGCTCAGCCCAGTGCTCTGCGGTAACCTAGAGGGCTGGGATGAGGAGAGGATAGGAGGGAAACTCGAACAGGATGTATGTATGCATAGAGCTGATTCACTTTCATCGTAGAGCAGAAATGAACACAACATTGTAAAGCAACTATACCTGGAGGGCTGCGATGAGGAGAGGATAGGAGGGAAACTCGGAGAGGATATATGTATGCATGGAGCTGATTCACTTCACTGTAGAGCAGAAATTAACACAACATTGTAAAGCAGCTATACCTCAATTCAAAAAAAAATAGATTTGAAGAATTCTCTAAAACCATGAAGCCATTCTCCTGTATTCTTGATTCAATGCTAAATGCTTGCAAGCTTTCTTTTGTCCATTTTATCCTCCAAATAAAATGGCTTCTGGACACACTCACCTACGATATCAATGTTGTTTTAATAGTACAGGCCACACAATTGTTCATCTTACCTAAATTTGAAAATGATCTACATCTCTGTCATTAAAACACAAAATTACTTCCCTCCCTTTCACAACCACTTGTTTCTACTCCACGATCAAAAAAAGATTTATTACTTTACACTCCAGATTCATTTCTGCTTGTGGCATATATAAACCATCTATCCAAATGCACATGGCAATATGTTAAATATTTCTATAAAGAGAAAAGTCCTAGCTTTTGTCCTCTAAGATAGTAGTTCCCCTTCTTCCCAACTCTGATGATCTGGAACTGTGAAGCATGCACACTGAATTAAAGATTTGGACCACAGATATACAGCAGAGCTCTTCCATATCCTTACTGAGAAACTAAAAAATGGCACACATCTAAGGAGAAGGCAACAGCACCCCACTCCAGTACTCTTGCCTGGAAAATCCCATGGACGGAGGAGCCTGGTAGGCTGCAGTTCATGGGTGGCACAGAGTTGGACACAACTGAAGCAACTTAGAAAAAAAACAAAAAATGGTGAGAAAGAACTGCAAATTCACCAGACCTCTGATTCGCCCCAAGCTGGTTTGTGAAATCATTTTCTCTCCAATAATCTCCAGCCTTCATCTGCTTACAAACCCTCTCTCCCCTTCACCTTCCAACTTTGAATGATTTATATTCCTATAACTCTCGTGGCTGATTAAAAAGCAAAAGATAAAACCCTGCAAAGAACATCTCACTGGCTTTGCCTTTCACTCGACTTCTAAGAAGTTTTAGTTTTCTTTTGCAGGTAATTCTTTAACATTTACACAGGCACTGGTATTCATTATACACTGAAAAAGAAAGACAAAAGTAATGTATCCTCAGCTAGATCATAAAAGGTTGTCAGCTCATCAGTGACTTCCTATGATGTCATTAGCAACAGGAAAGCTAGAACAGTTAAGCTCCAAAAAAACTGAAGATGAAATTACAACTTTAGGATTGACTCGGTTATGTGGCTGAGTGTGTACAGCAGAGCTGAATTTAATATATGTTTTCTTATCCCTATAAAACACATCAAAGGCCAGATTTTCAAAGCCCTGCATGGCTGGCCATTTGGAAAGAGGTATATCCAGGCCCCCAAAGCCTTCATTTTAAGCAGATGGCAGTGGCAAATGCAAGACTGGAAACCTAACACACAAGCTTGTAAAGATATTGCTTAACAGCATCATTGACTAGGGGTTGGGCACAGAGGGAGCCGGAACCACCGTTCAGTTCTATAAAACCAGGTACTGTGCTGACTTGTGGCAGGTAGCAGAAAGCTAAACAGAAACTCAGTTCCTATTTGCTTTTCCTTGACTGGGCTCGCCCTGGGAGGACAGCCCAGACTCAATGACCGGTATGGCCACTAGATGGCACCCTCTTGCACTCCCAAATTAAAACATGATGGCAAAGCCACCTGTCTTGAGCTCTATCTTATTAAAATGTTTAAAGGGAAAAGAATATGGTATCAGGTTCTTCTCCTTATCACAGCAGCTGGAGGTGAGTTATTAAACCTGTTTTATAATCCTGTAGTTAACTTTCTCCTCTGGCACTGTAAAAACAAATATCTAGCACATATAAGAGATTTAGTAAGCTTTAAAGAAAAAAAAAAACAACTAAATTGAAGATTCAGATTTATCTTTTATTTGTTTCCTTTTTGAGAGAGCACAAAACATACATCCAACTGAGCTGTTAATGTCTGTCTGGAACTATCTAGAAGGCAGTGTCTCCCAACTTTGAACCTGAATAATGCCCTCTGAAAAATCTCCATACAAGATATAAATTAAACCTTTAATAAACACTTGGCAAAATTTCAGAGAATAGAATATTTTGTTTTCTCTCTCTCTCATATTTTCCTCGAACTTACAACATATTACTACTGAAAGACTGAAGCTGAAGATCTGCTATGTAGATAAAAATACACATTTTTTAAAACATCCTAAGCTACTTGGAGGTATAAAATTTAAACCAAGCTCTTGGATATAATGATTCTTTTAGAATGAAGCTCTAGCTGACATCTTCAACATATATTTTGAGTCTTAAGTATGAAGGGAGTTAAAGAACTGTCCACTTCTAACACACAAGGCCACAGTGAAAATCCAGCAGCTATTTTCCTATTGCCAAAAGTGTATTCACACATGGTGTGTGTATACTACTGTAACAGCCATTATAGTCCTTCCATTCCAAAGTAGCCATGTACTGGGTTTGATTTGGCACATATTTTTTGCCTCTTAAATATTTGTATACTTTTACAGCACCAAAAACTTTGTTAAAAATTTAACTAAGGACTTTTGTTCCAGGTAACATAGCTCAAAACTTTATGTTCAACCATTTGGAGAGACTGTATTTCAAATGTTATCCCTCCCAGGCTGAGATCATTACTTTCTAAGCCTCCTGGGACACACATATCTAAAGATTTTATTTTGTTCTTCTTAGCATCTCCCATTATAGGAAAAAAAATGAGTTCCTTTTACAAACTCAGCAGATCTTTGAAGAGGCATCGTGCCATTCTTCATCTTCTGACATTACACCAGAGGCTTTAGCTTGTTTGTATTTTCTGTAGTCAAGTCTTTTCCTTCCTGCGCTAGTCTACAGTGAATTTCCCAGATCTTCTATCCCCAGAAGGAAAACCCTGGATTTGAAAACCTGTCCTATTTTTAAAACTGATTAGAATTAAGACTTTAGAGCAGCCTTGTGATTAAGAACTAATATTTGCCAGCCCATATGAATCTGTCTCTAGTCTGGGTTGCGCCACAGAACAGATAGAAGAAGAATGAATAGAGTCAGCATTTTCTTTTTAAAAATTGAGACATAATGGACATGCTACAGAATCTGCTCTTTTCAAGTATGCAATTCAGCATCAACTACATTCACAAAGTGGTACAACTTTCACCAACATTTAATTCCAAAACATATCCATCCCCCGCTAAACAAACCCCACATCCATGAGCAGTCTCTCCTCACTCCTCTCTCCACCCAGCCCCTGACACTGATTAATCTTTCTGTCACCATGGGTTTGCCTATTTTAGACACTAAATATAAATGGAATCATACAATCTGTTCCCTTTTATGTCTAGCTTCTTTCACTTTGCATCCTATTTTAGGGTTCATCCATGTTGTAGCATAATCAGTATGCTACATCCCTTTTTCTGGCTGAATAGTATCCTAACATTTCCTTTTCCAATTGCCCATGATAAGTTATTGCCCATCTTTGGTAAGTTGCTGATTTAGGCCTTAGAATAGTCTCGAGGAGAACATATGCTACATGCTAAAATATTAAGAGCTCAATCAAATACATTTTGAAGGAAAGAAGTTCCTAGTACTCTGGTAAATAAAACAACATTTCTTTTGATTTTCCCCTTTCCTATTTTTACTTCTCAGATAATGATCATTAGAATAAAAGAAATTCTGCTGAAAAAATCTCCAAAATATGATTACCTCTCCAGATGGTATGGTATATAAGATATTAAATTGGGGACAATTTTTAAGAAAAGCTACTTATAAAATAAGAAATATTTGGCTTTGAATTGAAGAGATATACATTTGAAACAGTCTATTATTGACTAAAATACAGTGTCATTCTTATTCATCCAAAAATCTAACCTAAAATATTTTTTATGAATTAACTCTGTTAGACTGATCACTATAACCTAATTCTCAGCATGGTGTTTGGTCCAGAATAGGTGCTTGTTGATAGATAAATGAATGCAAGGATGGATATTGATTCAGAAATCAAACTATTTCCTTTTCTAACACTACATAATCTATAAAACTGACCATACCATCCATTTTGTCATGGTTTGCACATTTATGTTAAGCAATACTATATACAAAATACAAAGCTAAAGGGTATTTAAGAAAAATATACTACTACTAACACATACCTTCAGAAGCAAGGACTTGATTATTTATCAGGGTCAGTTATATAAATGATATACTGTCATCCACATATATATGGTTTTATAAAAAAAAAACTAGTAACATGTACACATATGCATTCTTTGACAAGAGAGGGAGATGGAGACTAATGCTTTGCCACTGTACTAAGTGTTATGTGCTGGGGATATGGAAAGTGTTGAGCGGTGGGGAGATAGAAAATGTTCTTTGCCCCTCTAATAATTTACCTTCCTTAGGGGAAGAAGAGTCTCCTGTTTCTCCACTGCAAAACGATTTATATATTGGAGGTGGAGGAACGAAGTCAGAATCATTAGAATCTTCGTGGCTGACATACAGTTCCCCTCCCCTTGCTGGACACAGTGCTTACCTACCCTGGGCCAGCTGCAGAGGGCTGCGGCGTCCTGCCCCACACCTCACGCTCCATCTTCTCCCCCAGTTCTCAGGCCATGTGCTCTGCTGGCAAGTGTTTGTGGCTGGTTCTCCCATCTTGGTGCATTTTTTTCTTCCTCCATTACCCAACAGTTCTCCCCTTCTATTAAGCTACCTTTACTTTTTGGTTTAGAGGTAAAGTCCTATATCTCTCGTGGTATTTACATATTCTTTAAATGGTGCGAGTGCTTTTCAGGTTTGTTATTGTTTTTATGGGTGTTCTACTCCCTAAGTTCCACCACTGTTGAATGGCCTGCCCTGATTTAATTTTCTTATAATCCTGTTAGTTTTATTGCATATTTCCCAGGATGAAAAGCCTTTACAGAAATGCCTACCACACAACAGTAGAACTGCTTGGATATGTAAAAGCATAATGCCAAGTATAATGGACTACATGAGAATATAAGAAAATTCTAAGCGTGATCTGAAGTGGTTAGTATGATCTTGAGGATTTAGGGGTTGATTAAAAATTGAATAAAAATAACAAGTTACTGGATGATATGAAGCATTGTCATGTAATAAGAGCCTAGGCTCAAACCACACTGGAGATCAAAATGTTGACTACTTTCTTATTATATGACCCGGGACTCATGGATCATCCTCTACATCTCCATTTAATTATCTATCAAATGACAGGACTGAATGAAGATGAAATGAGATGATAATGTAATGTGCTTAGCACACTGCCTGGCATTTGTTCAATGAGAACTGATTAAGCGTCTGGGAGCCAGGCACGCACTACTCTGAAGACTGAGGGTATAGTTGCAAACAAAGTACAGTGTAAGTATTCAATTTTTTCAAAAAATGTGGTCATTATGATGATGTTTCTCATTTCCTCATATCTGCCCTATGTTCCTAAAAACTGAATCTCTCCAGTAAGAAGAGTAAATCCTTACTGGATTTATAAAGAGTAGATCCAGTTGTTAGGAAGTTATGTATTCTTTATTGCATTGCTAGAACACATTATTCAAGGAAAAGGAAGACAAAGGCACCAGAGGTGACCACATTGCCCAAGGGACAAGGGAGTTACCAATGCTGGCTAGGCAGGGTGGCCGGTCATGACCTAGGGAAGAAGGCTCTGTTTCCTAACCATCTTCTTGAATGTAGTGCACAGGGAGCTTCCAAGAGAAACTCTGCCAAATATCAATATGGAATTATTTAAAAAGAATAAGTAAGAAAAAGGCTTGCTGCCCCCTCATCATCATACAGCAGGGGAGTGTGCATGGATGGGGAGGGGGTACAATAGCTCTGGAAGGGAGCCCTGGGGGCCCTGACTGCCTGGGCGCTGGGGACCATGCCTACCTGGTGAAATGTCCACTTGGTGAAATGTACATTTGGTGAAATGCACAGACTAGATTCAGAATGCAAAGGCGGGGGCAGGGGTTAGGGAGAGAGGGGCTGCCCTGCGGGTCCAGATTCTCTCTGCGCTGGCTTGTCTGTTTGGATAAGCTGAGCTCAGGGTCCTTGCTGACTGCTGAAGAGCTGGCGCCAGGCAAGAGACTTGGAGCCAACAACAGCAAATGGTGGCGGCGAGGAGGAAGCCTGCGGTGCTGTAGCCCCCTCTAGGGTAACATTCAGGAGCGCCAGAAGAAAGCCCATGTAAGAGGGCAGCTCAGGAGGGGCAGGCTTGAAATCCGAGTGAGGGGACTGGGCCAGGGGGACAGGAGGAGAAAGCCAGCCGTGGTTCCAAAAAACTGCCGTCAGGTCCTGCTGACACCAAACGAAAACATCCCTCATCACCGGAGGGGCTGGGAGGCTGAGTTCAGCTGTCCATGGTTGGGGGCTGTCCTGGTGGTGCTGGGTTCCCCACCAAAGATCAAAAGGGGAACTTGCTACTCTTAAAGAAGAACTTGGCTTGTACTCTTCAGAGAGCGGGCTCTGCCTTCACCAGAAGTTATTTTTCAAAAATAACAAGTTTTGGGTACTTCTCTCCCTCTATGTCTCTGATTATTCCTATTTTGATTCTGTCTCTCTCACCCCCTCTTTCTTTCTCTGCCCATGATTAGGACCAGAAATATGCAATGAATGCTTCCTGTAACATAAGACCAATGAAGAGAATTTATATCCTGCTTTTGATGTTATCTGGCCTGATGGGGAGAATAAACAAGACACAGCATACTGCCACCAGGCACATGGTGACAAGAGTCCCCACTGCCCCTCACTAACTTGGGGGTGACCCTGCTTCTCTTTTGTCTATCCCAACGTGCAGCCTGTATAAATGCCCGGGGAATGGTACCTGATCGTGGCATTGAGAATGTATCAGCGTTAACAGCTGAGTGCATACGTCATGCTCAATAAAGGTTTAGTGGCAACATTTGGTCTCAGATTAGCCCAGCAGGCAGGCGAGAGCCGTCTTCTTGCCAAGGTTGGGCAGCTCCAAAGGTCACGTGACCCCCTGGGATTAATACTGGCATTTAATGAAATGCTTTGCTTATCACTGCTCTGGGCCAAAGGCTTTGTTTCTGACTGAGATGAAATCACTTCCAAATATAATGTGATCTGGTGTGTGGATTGCCTTCCTAAAACCTCAAGAGTTGCCTATGTTCATCAGACTCTTGAGGGTCAGTTAGCTAGGAAAAAGTATTCAAGGGGAATTCAGAAAGGGAGGGAGATGACAAGAAAGGCAGATCATGAAATGACTTTCGTGACACCTTAAGGGTTTGATCCCTGGGTCAGGAAGATCCGCTGGAGGTGGGCATGGCAACCCACTCCAGTATTCTTGCCTGGAGAATCCCATGGATAGAGGAGGCTGGTGGGCCACAATCCATAGGGTCACAAAGTCAGACACAAATTAGCGACTTAGCATGCATGCATGCAAGAAGTTTAGACTTGACCTCAGAGCAATGAGAAGCCAGTCAAAGGATTTTAAACTTTGTACAAAACAGAGTGGTAGACTACAGTCTGTCATGACTGGACAAAGGGGCCCACTGGGAGGAATGGCAGTGAGAAATGAGGGTCTAAACCAAAGCGTTAGCAGTAAAAATGGAGGGAAGGGAAAGATGCAAGAGGTATTAAAAAGGTAAAATTTACAGGACATGGTGATTATTTGGCAACAGGACATGAAGAGAAAGAGAGGAACATGCCTGGCTCTAGAAATCCAGCCAGGTGAGTGCTGCTGCCATTAAAAAAGATGGGGAATTAAGAAGTAGGTTTGCAAGAGTGTTGGAGCAGAAGTAGTGAGTTTAGTTTTGATGTGCGGAGTGTGAGGTCCTCATAGCGGCCAATGTCCCTCAACAGGAATCCCTCTCAGCGCAGGGAATTGCTTTGCCAAACATCACAACCCTCCCAGATGGTGGCGTGTCGCCAGTGACTGGCTGACACAAACATCCAACCCCCTGGCCTCAGTTTGGGACAACTCTCAAGGGTTATTCTGGCCCTAGGGCTCCCCTTAGGCTTGGCTACAGCCTCCCTGCGGGTCAGCTTTCCCCTCTGCCCATGCCTGTCTGCTTTCCTCCTTGCAGGTGCATCTCTCAAGGGTCCTCCCCAAAAAACCTTCTGCAGGTAACTCTCTACCCCTCCGTCCCCTTGCCCAGTCTGCTTCCAGGGACACTGTATGAGAGGATGTGGTTGGAGAAAAAGGACTCCATAAAGACGGCTAAGAAAAGAGAAAAGATGTGAGTTCTGAAAACTAATGAAAGAAGTTTCTGGGAGCAGATAGGAGTCAGTAGTATTGAACATTGCAGAGAGGTGTAGAGTGAAATAAAGGCTGGAAAGTACATGCTAAAGAGCCAGGAGGTGGGTCATGGATAACCTTGGCCAGGGCAGTGCAAAGGAGCAATAGTACCTGGAAGACAGATAGCAGTGGGTTGAAGCCTTAATGAGCAACACGTGCAAGTGAAGAGGGGCAATGTAGACTGTCATTTGAAGAAACCTGTCTGTAGAGATAAAGAGAGACCACATGGTAGACGTTAGGGAAAGATACAGGATCAAGTCCCCATGAAGAGAAAAGAACCACCTTGGGCAAAAGAGCCAATGGAAAGAGTCAAGTGCTGCTGCTGGGGAGTGATGAGTTTGAGGGGGAGGGCAGGATGCCACCAGGCTTGGCCTTTCTGACATCCTGGCCACAGGTGTGCAGGAGATGGAGAAGGTGAGTATCGACCCATCTCTGAGCACTCTCGGTCTTGCACAAGGTTCTTCAACTTCTGTTTCTGTCCTTGTGCCCCTCTTACCTCTTTCAGGCTTGAAACTCTCAAACCAACCCAGACTGCAAACCCTTCCAGATCCTCCCAATTCTATTTCCTTGTACCTCTTCTTGCCATTTCCTTAGCCTGCCCTTCTGGATTTACCCAGAGTAATGTGTTTTTAATTTCCACCTCTTCTTTTTTTTTTTAGTGGAGTATAACTGCTTTACAATGTTGTGCTAGTTTCTTTTGTACAACAATGTGAATCAGCTGAATGTATACATATATCCCTTCCCTTCGTAACCTCCCTCCCATCCCTGTCCCCATTCCACACATCAGAATGGCCATCATCAAAAAATCTACAAACAACATATGCTGGAGAGGGTGTGGAGAAAAGGAAATCCTCTTGCACTGTTGGCAGGAATGTAAATTGATACAGTCATTATGGAGAACGGTATGGAAGTTCCTTAAAAAACGAAAAATAGAGCTTCCATATGACCATATGAGGGTCCTTAAAAAGTAGAACCACCGTATGACCAATACTGGGCATACACCCTGAGAAAACAATAATTCTGTCTGTTCTTTAAAGTAGAAGGTCAAATACTATTAATACTATTAACACATTCCTCTTTTGTCTTTGTCCTGGCAACAGCGACCTGTCCTCAGGTCTATGAAGTATACCTGAGAGGGGAAGCCACATCCACTTCTGCCTGGCACACAGTACACTCTCCTCCAGAACCCTTTCCTGGACTTCGGTTCTCCAAGTTCACCAAATATAGACCACATGCCTTCTCCAAGCCCCATTATACAGTCTCAGAGCAGTCCTTCATTCCACTACATATACCACAGTGGCACTTACGTATTTCACTGAGTATTGGACTAAGTCTGATTTCCCTATTAGACCATAACTGTGTAAAGACAGGGGCTTCATGGAGTACCTCCTGGAACATTTTTTTTGGTTGGATAAATAAATGAATACTTGCTACAGTCTACCTGAGAGTTACCTGACTTATGGAAAGACTAAACAAGATGCAAATTCCCCAAGGACAGAAGCTGGGCATTTTCGTCTTTTTATTTTCTCAATGTCTAGTATTAACCCCTGTAAAAATAGTTACTCAAAATACTTTGATGAGAAACAACAGGTTTTAAACTGTACTTGAAAAAAATCACTAGCCCCTGTGTCATGGATCTGACTGGTATTGGGAACTGCTGTACATTGGTATCTGAGATCCCTGAATGGCTCTCTCAGGCATTCACACATTCCCAAAGGTGTATTTAGCATCTATCATGTACCCAGAAATTGTGCGAGGTGCTCAGTAAACACTGGTGAGCAAAAAAAGGTGTGGTCCCTATCTGCATGGGGCTTCTGGTCTACTACTGGGTGAATCAGAAGTCATGCCCATAGAAGAAAAGTTCCAACTGATTATGAAGACATATAAGCTGAACAGCCAATATAGAGAATGTAGCACACGAAGGCAGGGTACAGAGAGGCAGGTAGAACCAGACCTTTCAGGGCCATCCAGCCATGTTAAGGATGGAGATTTGGTCCTCTGAGCAAAGGAAAGTCATTTGAGACAGAGTGGGAGTGATATTAGCCAACTACATCTCCAAAGTATCACTCTGTCTACAGGGAGGAGAATGGATGGGAGAGGAGACATACCTCACAGAATTTTGGGGCTATTCCAGTCTACAGGAACTGCCCAGGCACACCATCAGATCACCTTGTGTTCTTTTCATTAAAACCTTAATCACTAATGTACATTTTCTTTCCTCTTTCTAGTTTTCTGTTCTTCTCTGTCCCAGCCTCCTCCTGTGGTAGAAGGTAGGCTCCATGAAGGCCAGGAATTTTGTCTCCCTTTCTTTCCTATAGAATATAGAGAACTGTTCCTGGCACATAACAAGTGTCTGTAACATTTTGCCAATATTGAATTTGAAATTTTGTTGTTGGAAGGTTGCAGAGAGGGACATGTTCCTAGGATTTTGGAATGATAATTCTTCTTTACCAATTTGGCAGAGTCTCCCAGTTTTTTCATGAAAATGGGCTAACTAGACCTTGACCGAAGCTTTTAAGACACTCTTTTCAACAAGGGGATTTTTGAAAACCTCTTAAAAGCTCTGTCTTTATGGGACTAAGAGTGGGACTAGATATAAATGTGCACTGCTGTCTGTAATTGTTCTTTTCTAAGCTACTAAATCTATAATCTACCAACTACCTTTCCTGAGTTGGAAACATTACATAAACTTTCAGCGTTTCTTTGCCAGACAACTTGTAATCATAACCAATTTGTGTGAAACAGTAAAATTTATGGTTCCTAACATTTCCTTGAATGGTGGAAAGATATGAGAATTGCAATTAACATCTCCTTAAACAGCAAAGCACTATGTGGACACATTTTGTGTTGAATCCAGTGGAAATTCCACATCCTCTATGTCAGGACATCCACAAATTATGGATCAGGTTGGTTAGACTGTTATGAGTTATTCTGTTGAAACTTGTGGAACTATTTGAAAGTTCTCTTAGTCTACTGTTAAATGTATAGTTTAGATTCTAGCCAGTATTTGGGTTTAATTAGCTTTGTGTGAATAAACTGAATTCTCTGCTCTGGGATTATTATAAAACTGGTTATAAAATCATGACTTCCTTTTCAAATTGTGCCTTTAATTTGACCTGTATGAGTAGCAGCTCAGTTTTTTTCTGACGTGTATCACCATCTTGATACACATCCAGATCCAGTCTATCAAAAGCGATTTGGATTCACCAATTTTAGCACCATGGGGGAAGTTCAAGTGCTTTTCTTTAAAAAAAAAAAAAAGACACAAACAAAAATAGCAGTAATAAATCAAATCAATTCATTACAGTTTCTGAGAAATTTCAATAATTTCCTTATAGTCCATACATAAAATTCTCCAGGCCAGAGGTGGTAAGCAATAATGCTGTTATATTTCATTTCATAAAGGTATTCATCCTTCTAGGGGAAATACAAACACTGATACCTTTTTGATTATTATGGACCATCAAGGGAGTCTATATAAAGAATCAATCCATGGTTGTTAAAACTGTTCACGGCTTTCATATGATGAAGTCACATAAACGAAGTTTTTGTTTTTTGTTTTGGCTTTTTTCATTGTAATCAGCATGGTAAGGATTTATAAGGACCTACTCTACTATCCCCATTTTGCATGATTTGTGCTTTCCTCTCCTTTTTAAAACAAAATTAATAGAAGGTTTTGCTGCTTAAAAAATCTGGCTAAAATTATTTTAAAGTTTTAAAATAGTGTGTGTGTCCACAGTGGAGGATAGAGATGAAAATGTTATACTTTTTCATATACTTATACTCATACATTCTTATACTCCCATTCACTAAACAGCATTGCAGAGTTTGAGTAAATAGAATCAGAAACTGAATTTTCCAGCACAGTTAAGGTTATGGAAGCTAGGGCAAAATGGGAAACAAAGAAGGTAGGGACAGCTGCTGGTATCTGAAAACACCAAAATCCACAACTAAAGGTGCTCGGATTAGTTTTAACTCATAGAAGAACCATGCTACTGAAAAATGCTGTGGACAATGGGCATGATGGGAGAGCAAGAAAAAACGCTCTCATTCTCACACTGCTTCAGCAATTTCATATACACATTGTCAGTTTCACTACCTGTGAAGGAAATCGGTGGAAGACTCATAAGAAGAAAAGCTTTAGAAGTAGTAGAATTAGACTTGACGATAAAATAACAAAAAGCCCCAGATTCAGAATTACTTTAGGTGAGGGTCCTTTGTGAGCACATGGAGAAATAAAGTGATGATCACTAGCATCCATTACGGCGTCATTAGGAACAAGTGGTATTAATTGAATCCTATTTCTTTGGCCTATGCAATACTACACTGATAAGTAGACCAGAAGAATGGCATAACACAATCATGAGTGCTAACACTGTGCAGTTAGGAGTTGCTAATTTATAGCCTATCTTCACGTATATTATTACAGTTTCTACTTATAATAATCGCATGGGTATCAGGCCAGATAATAATAATTCTCATTTAAAAACAAAGTGGAAACAGACTAAAAATGACTATTTGAGACTCACAGCAAGTGAGTACTAAAATCTGGGTCTACCTAATCTAGTGTGCTCTTTTCTACTACATGACTGTGTTTTAGCAAAGCATCTGATCATCCTTGGTGACATACAATGGGCAAGAAAAAACAATATGAACCACATGAGATTTTAGCTGAACAGATGTAGAAAACCTGTACATTCAATTCAACACAAATTTATTGAGCAATTACCATGTACTTTGTATTCCTACGTACTTAGGGCTCCCTGCTAGGTCTTGTGAAACTAGTAAATTAGTGTCAGGGTAAAGAGAGAAGTGAAAGATGTGGTTATCTTTGGCATTTTCATCAGTGATTAGATTAAAAACATGGGAGATATTTTTTTATGGAACCTGTGTTTAGAACTTAGCTCAGATGAGTAGTTGAAAAAACTTCTGAGGAGCTAAAATAACAGACCAAAATTAATGAGCTAACTGCCTTACAGGGATCTATAATATATGTTAGATTTTGAATTTAGATTAAAAGGGAATCTCTGTCATCCAACATGGCCATTCATTGTTCATGTGGGATGTGTGGATTATTAGTTTTTTGTAAACTCAGTGAAAGTCAGCAGGGTCATGTGACTGGTGAAAAAGGGGTGCAATTTTATGCTACATGAACAAAAATAAAACTTCAGCATACAGAGACAAAAGTTCTGCTGTATCAGCATCGATTGATCACATTAGTATTGTGTTCAGTTCTGGGGAATCACATTTTTGGGGTATTGATCTTCTGCTCATTTGGGTGGGTAAGGGTTGGTCATGGAAGAAAAGATGGAGGAATTGGGGCTATTAAATTGAGGCAGGGAAGACTTTGGGGCAACTGAGAGCTTATCTTCATCAAGGTGGAAGAAGGTGAAGACATCCTTTATGGCTCCAATGTGGTAGAAATTGGACTCCATGGGTGGATTAAGAAAGGCATATTTGGACTCTGTGTCACGGAGAATGTTTCATCATTGGGAACTGTCATTAGGGGATGGGTTATCTCGAAAAGTGGTGTGTTTCCCACCCCTGGAAATATTCAGATGGAGGCTGGATGACCATCTGCCAAGGAATGCTGCAGAGAAGATTCCAGCTATGAGTGGGAGTTTGGACTAATGACCTCTAATATTGCTTCCAACTCTTAATATTTGGCATTTCTACTATAGTGTTCTATGCAAAAATCCTTATACCCTGTGAAATTTGTTTTAAATCTCAGCAATCTGTGTCTTTACACATCTCAAAGGATGTTCATAATTGTCTCTGAATAAACAAGTTCGGTATTTTCTGTTATCTTTGCAGGAAGTAGGTTCCCATACAACTTATTGATTGTAAGGCAATTTTGCTGTAAAAGACAAAATAACTGGTTGACAGGTTGGCCTGACAGTTTCTAAACAGGTTTTATGTTATATTAATCTTAAGCTTTATAGTCATCTATACAGTGCTGGAGAAGACTCTTGAGAGTCCCTTGGACTGCAAGGAGATCCAACCAGTCCATTCTGAAAGAGATCAGCCCTGGGATTTCTTTGGAAGGAATGATGCTAAAACTGAAACTCCAGTACTTTGGCCACCTCATGCGAAGAGTTGACTCATTGGCAAAGACTCTGATGCTGGGAGGGATTGGGGGCAGGAGGAGAAGGGGACGACAGAGGATGAGATGGCTGGATGGCATCACTGACTCAATGGACGTGAGTCTCAGTGAACTCCGGGAGTTGGTGTTGGATAGGGAGGCCTGGCATGCTGCGATTCATGGGGTCGCAAAGAGTCGGACACGACTGAGCGACTGATCTGATCTGATACAGTGACCAGTAGACCAGGTCTTAAAATAGTGGATGATGAAATTGTTTATTTGTGTGTAACGAGTGGTTTCTTTTGTTAATGAATCCTTCAAACCGAAACAAAAGCTTCAGCAAAACATGGAAGAGAACAAGATGTGGACAGAATTTTGGTATTTGGCTCATCAGATTTAGATGATTTGGTAAAATACAAGGACTGTGCATATAATGGAACATTTAAATGCAGTTCAGATATATACTACCAGTTGTAAGGATTACATATATTGATAAGAAATACCAGCATCCTTTATATGTTGTATTTCTAGGGAAATGTTAAAAGATTTATGGAAGGTTTATATATATATTCAACTCTGAATCTTTAGTGACTGACTTTGAGAAAGGGAGTGTCATTGCTTTCTCTGAGATATACTCAAATACAATTATAACCATGAAGCCACACCTATTTTAAATGTATTCAAATATTTTCATTTTTTTCACAATAAAAAATTCTTAAATTGTTAACAATTTTTCCTGTTTCATCTTGTCCTTTACAATGACCCTTAAAAATTTTTTTTTTGTTATTTTATCTTTTAATGGCAAAACTGCTTTATAGCCAATTAGTTGTGCAGCAAAACTGCTTGCGGCAAAGATTCTTATGGAGAAAATACCTAGAACCGAGATGCAGAAGCTGGTCCAAAAGAGATTTGTGAATAATGAGCCACATCGATACTCTTTTAGCTTCTTTCACAGATGGGATATTTTATGGGATTTGCTTCTGACAGTGCCAGGTTATTGGAAGTCATCTCAACAGCTTTCCTTTGAGTTCATATTCTGGACTTGGAAATTCAACATCTCAACAAATAAAAATACCTCCAGGGCATTTCTGAAAGTGACTTGATCGCCCAAGTCTTGACTGAAATCTACTTTTTTTGGTGACTAGGGGCTGGCTGGTGGCATAGTGTGGCACATGTGTACACTCCGTAGGGTACATGTTACAACTATTCTGCATATCTAGACATACAGTCTGTTTGGCATTCAGCATATCCACTTGGACAGGTTGGCATCCCTTTCCTACCATCTCTGTGGGGCCTAAAAGATGTAAATATTACATGGCCCATTCATTATGCTATTCTATCGCTCAGTAGATAATTTATGGCTAAATCACTACAGGGCTGATAATTTAAATCTACCCTTTACCCCAGCTAAAGTACTGAGAGTAGTATTGGTTGGTAGTACAAGTGGCATCTTTGTTCCTCTTATTCAAGTTCATTCATCAAACTTTTATTTCCATTTTGAGATATACAATTTCATTCCAGCTGGAGGGGTGTAAGCCTAGTACAAGGGGTTTTCTGGGGACCAGGGAAGTTGACGGAGGATGGATTGGCCTTGCCTTAGTTTCTCTAGTAGAGAGGAGTTCACAGAGCTGCTTTTAGATCTGTGATGCTTGGGACTTAGGGAAAGAGTAGAGGTAAGTTTGGGATGGGACTGCTGGCATCACATTAAACTCAGTTACACGTATACATCTAAAGCGTATTTTCATTTTCTACCCAAGGCTAGCACATTTTCAAAATCTTTACAAACATACACCTGGAGAAAGTTTAGAACCAGCTCAATTCCAAGTGCCTAAGGATTGGTGACCTTTAACATAAGCAGTGCAAAGAGGAAGAAAGGCTGAACTTGGCATGTGAAGGAGACCTCAGGCAAATATACCCTAGAAAGCGACTTTGGGTTCACAGGAAAATGACACTATTGATGAAGGCTTGCAATAACACCTGCTTATAACTTACATGCAGAGTACATCATGAGAAACACTGGGCTGGAAGAAGCACAAGCTGGAATCAAGATTGCCGGGAGAAATATCAATAACCTCAGATACGCAGATGACACCACCCTTATGGCAGAAAGTGAAGAGGAACTAAAAAGCCTCTTGATAAAAGTGAAAGTGGAGTGTGAAAAAGTTGGCTTAAAGCTCAACATTCAGAAAACGAAGATCATGGCAACCAGTCCCATCACTTCATGGGAAATAGATGGGGAAACAGTGGAAACAGTGTCAGACTTCATTTTTTTGGGCTCCAAAATCAGTGCAGATGGTGACTGCAGCCATGAAATTAAAAGACGCTTACTCCTTGGAAGGAAAGTTATGACCAACCTAGACAGCATATTCAAAAGCAGAGACATTACTTTGCCAACAAAGTTTCGTCTAGTCAAGGCTATGGTTTTTCCAGTGGTCATGTATGGATGTGAGAGTTGGACTGTGAAGAAAGCTGAGCACCAAAGAATTGATGCTTTTGAACTGTGGTGTTGGAGAAAACTCTTGAGAGTCCCTTGGATTGCAAGGAGATCCAACCAGTCCATTCTGAAGGAGATCAGCCCTGGGATTTCTTTGGAAGGAATGATGCTAAAGCTGAAACTCCAGTACTTTGGCCACCTAATGTGAAGAGTTGACTCATTGGAAAAGACTGATGCTGGGAGGGATTGGGGGCAGGAGGAGAAGGGGACGACAGAGGATGAGATGGCTGGATGGCATCACTGACTCGATGGACATGAGTCTGAGTGAACTCCGGGAGTTGGTAACGGACTGGGAGTCCTGGCGTGCTGCAACTCATGGGGTCGCAAAGAGTTGGACACGACTGAGCGACTGAACTGAACTGATGGTCCTTTAATACTACGCTTTCAAAGTGTCATCTGCAGCTCAGGGGCAGCAACATGACATCTGCCGATTGCTAAGGATGTGGCACTTGTAAGGATTGTTCAAGATGTGCCTTCTGAATCCATACCCACAGTTCAAGATGCTCCGATGATGCCTCTATGTATTAAATCTTAAGAAGTCCTGCTTTAAAACTTACTGTGATCAGATCAACAGAGAGTTGAAATGAAACTTCACTTAATGAAAAAAAAAAAAAACCTTTGTGTTTTAAAAGCAGAAACAAAACGTTTAGAATCCCTACCCCCAAAGGGGAATGATGAATTAGTAAGAGAATTACTTATGCCTAATGAATAAAATTAATGATGTTCTGCATTTGAAATTAACATTAATCTTTTCTTCAGAGTAGAGGGACCCCTGAAAGCATTGTTCTGGGTGATTCAACTTTAATTTAATTAGTAACTAGAGAAGCAATAGAGTCAAAGCTTCAGTTCAAATAAAAAATGCTCCTGTAATTAACCTCTCAGATTTTCTGCTCTCCTTGGCCCACAGACTCATGAGTCACATCAAGATGCCAACACCAAACAGAAACCCAAAACATTTTTAGGGTACATCGTGACAAGTCACTTTGTTTCCCCTTAACCACACAGAGCTCTTTTGCAATCACAATATGGTTTTGCAAAAACATGGCGTGAAAGCTATAAAAGTTATGAAGTCATATTTAGATTGACTAAAGGGTTATGATTTCCAAGTAAAGAGAGTAATATTTCCAAAAATACTGCAGTGAGCTGGTGGCAAAGAATATGCCATTATGAGATGCAAAATTTATAGATGCAAATGTGCATATATGTGTATGTATATTTATGTACATACATAAACTCGGAAAGTGTTATGAACTAATGAAAATAGCAATTACTGGTGGGGTTTGCAAAATGCTGTAATTCAGAAAAACATCATTAAAAAACTCATTGATAAATCATTGGAACTTAGAGCTGACTTTTGATTTATTTTTGCGCCGACTGTAGTTGTGACTCTAGGGAGATGTTTATATGTCGACGATTTCAGTGAGGAGCGGCAGCAATAGCTAATCTGCTCAGTTTTTGAACTCTAAGAGTTATGCTTTGAATTAAAGAAGATTTATGGAGGGAGCAATGGCCTTTTATGGATTACATGCTAAAGATCAGAATGAGTAAGAAAGAAGGTATTCAAAAGAACTGAGGTTTTTTATTTATACACATTAAAGAAAAATACAGTTGAAATGGTCAAAAATCATGTATGTCGCCTCATTTTTATATACAACATAATTTTCCTCTCCTATGTACATGCTACTATGTGATTATGTTCTGACGTACAATGTTTTGCAATTGTTGTATAATTTTTTTTTTTTTCTGCAAACAAGAGAGATCTTTGCAATCCTTTCTGTTCTCTTTAGTGTCAAGTACCACACCAGGTACATAACAGATTTTACAAAAGCCTGCTGAATTTTGTGGAAAAACTGTATAATGATCTAAAATTGTTTTACTATGCTTGGATGTCTGTGAGATCTTAAAAGGTAACTCTTAAGAAAGAACATTTTTTGGGGGTGGGGAACAGCGTAGGTATAGAAAGAGGGTGGCAAACTGCCTGACAACTTCAACGTTGTAATACTTTGCAACATCAGACATCAAAGACCTGGAGCATGCACAGACGAAGGATGGGGACTCTGTTCTCGTCCACGTACTCAGTGCAGACCACATCCACTTGAAGGCAGTTGGGGGGGAATGGGGAAATGAGTGGGGATTGAGCGGGTTTCATCATCTCTGAATTCATTTTGAATGTCATGGCAGTCCCTGACTCTGCTTGAGAATGAATAGCCAACATTTAGCCACAAGCTTAAGCAAAACCTTTGAGCTAATGGAAAGGTTTTGGAAAACATAACCTGCAGGGCCTTGTGTTTACCTCTTGAAGCTTCAGACTTCAAGGCAGGTCCTGGGCTCTTGCTTGAGCAAGAACATCTCTAAAGATTTTAAGAGATGAATGAGGAGAATGAGGACAAAGCCAGTCAGCTTCTCCAGTTCAAGTTAAACTGCACTGAAGAAAGGGTTGTAAGGATATTGGGTTGTAAGGCACAAAATTTTTGAGATTTTAAAAAAATTTTGATTTCTCTTTACCATCTACTGTCTTATTTACCTCCTTTCATTTAATATCCATTTATGGTGAATCATTATAAAAGTCACCTCACTAATATTTTAGCAACATACATCTGTAAAATAGTCAGAGGACCTGTTTTTGCTATCTATCAAATTGCTTTCATCTCTGAAATATAGAATAATTCATGGGAAAATCCATTGAAAGTATATTTAACTGAGTATATCTCTATTCAGCAAGTCAATGAAATATATTATTATACAAATATAAACTGAAATCTTACTAACCAAAGCTGTTAACTACCTTGTTAACTGTTAAATTTGTCCTTAAGTAACTAAGAGTTGGATGTATTGGACTCCAGTTAGATTTAATTCTAAGTTTTCCCAGTTTGTTTTAAAATATGTCTTAGATGACTAGACAAGCAGGTGGAAAAAGCCATTTGGGAACAATAATCACAGAAGCATCAATATAGTCATTCTACTTAAAATCTTCCAAGAGAGCTATAATTTCAAAACAAGGCTTTATATGAGGTATACACATTGAGTGATAAAAATGTTTCCAAGATGTTACAATTCTCCAAACCTAGTAAAAAAAAAACCTTTGATAATATTGACCTATTTATTAAGGAATAGCCTCTTTGGAAAAAATAAGGAGGTAAATTGTTCTCTATTCTTCATTTGGTTAAGGGCTGTAGATGTTCATTTCAGGCTAACAGAAATTTAGGAAGTATGCAGGCTTTGGATTCTGACTCAAGTGAGTAGCCAGCTTGTGTTACCTTAAGCAAGTAGAAACATCTCTGGGCCTCAGTTTCCTCACTGTAGACAGCATTATGTTGTATTTGAATGTGGGACACCCCTGAGTTCAGAGCTCTGTACCTGCATGAACTCTGTGACTATTGGTATGTTACCTAAGTGCTCATCTTTTGAGAGGTTATTAGCTCTGAAGCAGAAGATGTGTTTAAAATGCTTTGAAAAACTCCTCACTATTGTAAGATATCAATAAACAATAGCTACTATATTAGTAGATGATTTCATAATTATGACTACCATCAGGAAGTCTAGAAGAACTCAGTCTCAAAATGCAAAAGAAATACTGAGTTTCTTACAGTCCTTTGACCACATTCTTTTCCTACATCTAGGGAATTACTTCCAATCTATTTTAAGAAAAGTTGAAAATGCAGGTATCCCTACAGGGAGAGGACATAACTTGAATGCAAAATTAAAAGCTGTTATCTAACAACTTTTCTTTTACCCCAGTCCTTTGCTCTCTGAGTCATGGAGATTTCCAGGGCATAGCATAGCTGGCCAGTGGACTGACCTCTTGGCATGGATTCTTTCCTCCAGCCCTGGGTTTTTGTTCTTAATTGAGTAGTGCCATGAATTGGGCTATCTCATCTGATCTATTTATGATTCTGAGAAATTTAGGAGTCAGTGCCCCTCCACTAAAGAGTTCTAATTAGAATCTCTGTAGCATCTTTGATGGGATAAACTAAGCATATTATGGGAAAAAATAGACATACCCCACACTAAATGTTGAAGCTCGAGCTATCTCAGATGGGTAAGAATTTTTCTGGGAAATTTTTTATTGTCTCCTCTTTCAGTAATAATACTCCCTGTACCTCTTTATTATTTAGAATCTACAAAGATTTCTTTTTCAATCCATACATAAATATTGCTGTGAAACTAATAACTATATTCAATCTGTGTCAGAACCATCATGAAGTAAGAAGTTGGCTTTCATTTTCTTCCAAATTCTCTCAGGCATTGGCATTTCTCTTGGATGCTTTAGCAACGTTTGGGGATTAATAAATTTCTGGTGTTTGACTAAAGGGTGTATTTTGGGGCCACATGGAAAAGGAGAATTCTTAGACAAGGTAGCAAATCTGGCTAAGGGATAGCTGTCATAAGACTGAATGTGAGGTTTCCCTGGAGGCTCAGTGGTAAAGAATCTGCCTGCCAATGCAGGAGACATGAGTTTGATCCCTGATCTGGGAAGATCCCACATGCTGGGGAGAAACTAAACCCCTGCTGCAACTACCGAGCCCACGTGCCCTAGAGCCTGTGCTCTGCAACAAAAGCCACCGGGAGAGAAGCCTGCGCACTGCAACTGGAGAGTAGCCCCCATTCGCCACAACTAGAGGAAAGCCCACGCAACAGTGAAGATCCAGCACAGCCAAAAATAAATGAAAATTTTTAAAAAGACTGAATGTGTGCATTTAGTACACATCTTGCCCAGGTTATTCCACTCTGCTATGGGAACTCCCATAATGCCAATTATTTTACAAATCCTTTTTAAAGTGAGAGAGAGTCAAAACATGAGAAAATACACACAGGAACCCCAATAGCAAGACTGTAGTGCAGATATTATCAGTTCCCAATTTCTGCCTCCATCCCTTCTCTTGGAACTTTCAGTAGCATTTACAAAGGATAATGAAAGACTTTAGCACAATAGACTATTCAGTTCAGTTCAGTTGCTCAGTCGTGTCCAACTCTTTGCGACCCCATGAATCGCAGCACGCCAGGCCTCCCTGTCCATCACCAACTCCCGGAGTTCACTCAGACTCACATCCATCGAGTCAGTGATGCCATCCAGCCATCTCATCCTCTGCTGTCCCCTTCTCCTCCTGCCCACAATCCCTCCCAGCATCAGAGTCTTTTCCAATGAGTCAACTCTTCACATTAGGTGGCCAAAGTACTGGAGTTTCAGCTTTAGCATCATTCCTTCCAAAGAAATCCCAGGGCTGATCTCCTTCAGAATGGACTGGTTGGATCTCCTTGCAGTCCAAGGGACTCTCAAGAGTCTTCTCCAACACCACAGCTCAAAAGCATCAATTCTTTGGTGCTCAGCTTTCTTCACAGTCCAACTCTCACATCCATACATGACCACTGGAAAAATCATAGCCTTGACTAGACGGACCTTTGTTGGCAAAGTAATGTCTCTGCTTTTGAATATGCTATCTAGGTTGGTCATAACTTTCCTTCCAAGGAGTAAGCGTCTTTTAATTTCATGGCTGCAGTCACCATCTGCAGTGATTTTGGAGCCCAAAAAAATAAAGTCTGACACTGTTACCACTGTTTCCCCTTCTATTTCCCATGAAGTGATGGGACCAGATGCCATGATCTTCGTTTTCTGAATGTTGAGCTTTAAGCCAACTTTTTCACTCTCCTCTTTCACTTTCATCAAGAGGCTTTTTAGTTCCTCTTCACTTGCTGTCTGAGGAGGCCTTACAAATAGCTGTGAAAAGAAGAGGAGCAAAAAGCAAAGGAGAAAAGGGAAGATATAAGCATCTGAATGCAGAGTTCCAAAGAAGAGTAAGAAGAGATAAGAAAGCCTTCCTCAGCGATCAATGCAAAGAATAGAGGAAAACAACAGAATGGGAAAGACTAGAGATCTCTTCAATAAAATTAGAGATACCAAGGGACATTTCATGCAAAGATGGGCTCGATAAAGGACAGAAATGGTATGGACCTAACAGAAGCAAAAGATATTAAGAAGAGGTGGCAATAATACACAGAAGAACTGTACAAAAAAGATCTTCATGACCAAGAAAATCATGATGGTGTGATCACTGACCTAGAGCCAGACATCCTGGAATGTGAAGTCAAGTGGGCCTTAGAAAGCATCACTACGAACAAAGCTAGTGGAGGCGATGGAATTCCAGTTGAGCTATTTCAAATCCTGCAAGATGATGATATGAAAGTGCTGCACTCAATATGCCAGCAAATTTGGAAAACTCAGCAGTGGCCACAGGACTGGAAAAGGTCAGTTTACATTCCAATCCCAACAGACTATTACTTAGTCATAAAATAGAACGGAATTCTGCCATTTGCGCAATGTAGATGGATCTAGAGAAAATTATTCTTTATGATATCAGTCTGAGATAGATAAATACTTTATGATGTCATTTAAATGTGGGACATAAAAAATAAAACAAATGCATACAGCTAGACAGAAACAGACTCACAGACATAGGGAGCAAACTAGTGGTTACCAGTGGGGAGAGTTGAGGAGGAATGGGCAAGATAGGGGTACGGGATTAAGAGATATAGAGTACTATGTGTAAAATAGATAAACAACAAGGATATACTATATAGCACAGGGAATTACAGTTTGGGGACAACAAAGGAAGAGATGGTTGGATGGCATCACCAACTCAATGGACATGAGTTTGAACAAGCTCCAGGAGATGGCGAAGGACAGGGAAGCCTGGCATGATGCAGTCCATGGGGTTGCAGAGTCGGACATGACTGAGTGACTGAACAACAAGAAAATAACTTCTAATGGAGTATAATATGTAAAAACACTGAATCACTATGCTGTACACCCAAAACCAATATGATACTATAAATCAACTACAGTTCAATATGAAAAAGCTTTTAGTAGTTCAGCCTTGTTTTCAGGCAATTACCAACTGATGCTGAAGTTCTAATAGTCTGGCCACCCGATGCAAAGAGCCAACTCATTGGAAAAGACTCTGATGTTGGGAAAGATTGGCGTCTAAAAGAGAAGAGGGCAGCAGGGGATGAGATGGTTAGATAGCATCACTGACATGAATCTGAGCAAACTCTGGGAGACAGTGAAGGGCAGGGGAGCCTGCTGTGCTGCAGTCCAGGGGGTCACAGAGACTTGGACATGACTGTTGTTCAGCGACTGAGCAACAAGAGTCCAAACCGTAAGTGGTCAACCACTTTATGAGGGGATATCTCAAGTGTCATCATTTCATACAACATCTTCTGGAGAGTTACCTCCCTCACAGTAATCGTGTCCCTTCTCTGTGAGCCTGTTAAATGAAGTATTGACTTAAGGTAGTGTAGGCTCACTGTTGTCCCACTGGGCTATGAGCGCTGTCATGGGGACCGTCCGAGACCCAGCTTTCCAGTCCTTCAGCTTAGCACAGCATTGGTACCAAGGGCTCACTGAGTGCGTCACTGGGCATGGCATGAATTTTCTCATAGCATGAGTTCAAGAGGGCAATTGCCTTCAGCCTCTCTTGCTTGTGCTTTGGTTGGCTGGGAGGGTCATCAGAGAGTCTTGAAAATGGCAAGTCATTAATAGCTCAGCCTCTTGTTCTCTTCCTCACCATTAAGAAAGACCATATCGAAAACATCCCAGACTGGGGGGGGAATTGATCTTATTTTAGAAGACATTCAGAGATACCAATGAAGTAATAACTTCTTTGAGGCTTAAATTTAGCATATCTTTGAAGAACTAGCTCAAATGTTCTCATGTTGAACTACATTTTTGCCCTTTCCTCAGAAGCATTATCTACATACCAAAACCATACCCATTAGTCTGAGGGATAAAGACTTGGAGGATATTACTAAATGCTATTAAGGGATATGTTTATCTTAACCCTATGCTGGAAAAATGAAGATATGAAATTTAGGACTGAAGATATGTGTACATTTTAAATCTTTAAATTCTTTTCAAAGGCCATGGAAACCATCCTACATTGTAAATAAGATGGATTTCTTACTCATTTTGCAAGAAGATTTGGTTCGATAGCCGGTCTTCTATAATGTAGCTCTGGCAAATGTGCCTTCCCTTTCCTCTGTTCTCTAAATGCACATCCCTATACCTCTCATCAAGTGTAATGGTATTTATATCTTGGTTTACAGATGTGCATCATCTTGCCAATTGTGATTCCTTGAGGACAAAATATTCCCATCTCTCCAAGTTCCTAGTACAGTGCCTCACATCTAGCAGATTCTCCGTTAAGGTTTGTTGAATGAATAAATAATATATTCGTGTAAGCTACTTCTCTCTCAAGAAATGTCAACTAAAGAGCAAGACTGAATGCATGTTTTTACAAGTTGATTATTAATGGAATTTGGGGTAAGGATCTAAAGGGGTATCAACTGGATCACAGACTACAGGGTAATCAATTCTTTGTTGGCATCTCTTAAAATGCATATTTCCTACACAGATGGCTTATGCCATACACCAAATTTAAGGCCCTCTTTCTTAAGTTCTGGTTAATTTATGATTTTTTCCATTATTATCTAAAACATATATAGGAAGAAAATCCAGTTTAAATTGTCCAGAAAGTAATTTCTCTCTCTGAAGCAATAAACCATTTTTAGGCTCAAAGCCAGGTTAGTTCCTACACATGTAATCCCTGGAGACCTTTAGGTCACTAACAAAAGGACCTGAAATTTTTAATTAAAGAGATTTCCAGGAAAGAGAAAGAAATTAAAGCAATTGGCCACCGCAACATGAAGGAGTTTTTATATCCCACACAAATGTCTTACAGCACAGGACACACCAAAATCTGGAAAGCACAGACCTCCCAGAAGATTCAACAATGAAGATTATTTAATAATTTAGTTCTACTGTCAACCCTGAGAAAGAACATTAGGGGTGGGGGATTTCCCCGGTGGTATAATGGTTAAGACTTGTGCTTCCACTGCAGGGGCTATGTGTTCGATCCCTGGTCTGGGAACTAAGAGTCTACATGTCGGTGGTGTGGTCAAAAAGAAAAGAATATTGGGGGGCAGGGGAAAGGTATTTTATTTGGTCAGGCATGCATGCATGCTAAGTCACTCTCTACCCAACTCTGAATTTCTGTGTGTTCCAGATGGTGGAGATTACCATCTGATTACTGGCTGGATCTGTCTCCCTCCTTTTCATTCCCCCCTTTTATCCTTCTGGCCACCTCTGTCACCTTCCTCCTTCTTCTCTTCTCTGTATAACTCCGTGAACATCTCTGAGTGGTCCAGTTGCGGAGTGCACATAAGGAAGTGACTACTGGCTAGCCCACTTTCTCCACTATTGATTCACCTCATCTCATTTGGGTCACCTCTAACTCCCTCCTCCCTCTTCTCTTCTCCATGTAACCCTGTGAACCTCTCTGAGTGACCCTCACCGTAGAGAAACTTTTCATCTTTAATGTAGATGTTTTATCAGTTGTGTCTGACTCTTTGCGACCCTCTGGACTATAGCCTGCCCGGCTCCTCTGTCCATGGAATTTCTCAGGCAAGAACACTGGAGTGGGTTGCCATACCCTCCTCCAGGGGGTCTTCCCGACCCAGGGATCAAATCCAAGTCTCCTACATCTTCTGTACTGGCAGGCAGGTTCTTTACCACTAGCACCACCTGGTAAGCCCATTTTATTTGGTCACTCAATAACATTTAAGTATTATTTGTTCTGCTTAAGACACTGTCGTAAGTGTTTGGAATACAAAAATAAGAAAATAAAGTATTTATTCAGATGGAGTTTATCTTTAGGGAAGATTAACAGGTAAGCAACCAGTTACCAAATATGATAAGGACTTTTGATAGAGGTCACACCAGATGCTAGAGGAACAGAAAGGAAGAAAGCTCTGCATTCTTTGATGGACACACAAGCAGGATTCCCAGGGTGTGCCTCGATTGTGTTGTTTATGAAGACCAGAGAGGAAAAGATATTCTTTGTGGTAGGGCAAGATAGGAAATGACTGAGAGGAACAAGGGACAAGCTGCATATGAAGAACAAGTAGTGATGTTGCTGGAACACAGTGTATACCTGGATGAAAAATGAGGTTCAGGGAAGCTGGGGCAAGATCATGGCTTATCTTGTTAAAAGAGGGATGATAAAGAAACCACATAAATACCACAGGGAGGATGTATCTGAATGCCATAGGAACACGGCTTAACATTATTCAGAGAGAAGTCAGTGTACATTTCCTGATCTAGAAGAAGGGGATTCAGTGAATGTATATGCACTATTCACAGGGGATGCCAGCTAATCAGATCACAGAGACAGATTGTTGCGACGTGACTAAAAATTTTATGGACCTTACCAAAACCCAGAAAGTGCCAGATATCCTAAATGCACTTCCAGTGTTTAAGGTTGCTTGTGTGTGTATAAGATTTCATTCAATAGCCAGAATATGCTGAACCTTCAACTGAAGAAAACCACTGGGGAAACTTAATAGGAGACCAGGGAGAAATGAAATGGAGATGAGCCAGACATAGTTATAAGTTGTCAATTTTATGACATTGTTTAACAGATACAGGCAGTATAACATTTAAATGGCTGCCATTATTTTACTTAGTTCTATATCACAAAGCTATCACCAGTTCCAGCATCCTGACAATTAATACTAAAACTACTCCTTTAGCTTTAGAGAGCAAATTCTGAGGAAAGAAACATCTTGCAAATACTACAATCTAAAATCCTTACCCGTTTATAATAATCTATTTCCATTATTGGAGAAGGCAATGGCACCCCACTCCAGTACTCTTGCCTGGAAAATCCCATGGATGGAGGAGCTTGGTAGGCTGCAGACCATGGGGTCGCTAAGAGTCGGGCATGACTGAGCGAGACATTACAGAGTAATACTCCATTGGTAAATAGAGTATTGTGTTTGAGTAACTGTGCAACACTTGCCATAACTGGATTTGTTGAACACCTCTTTTACTACACATTACATTTGTATTATTGCAAAAGCCTTGCCAGTTTTTATGATTCTATTCTTAAAGGTAAGAAAACCAGCTTTGAGAGGTTAAGAAAATTGTCCAATATCACACAGTTAGTAAGTGGGAGAGCCAGGATTCAGATTGGCTCAGTTCACGCTGTTTCTGTTATCAATGGCAATCTCTACTTAGAATATTAAATGTGTTTAAATATAATAGCTACAGCCACGTTTCCTATCCAGCTCAGCCCAAAGATGGATGGATGGGAGTTCAAGAGGGGACCAGAGAAGGAATTCTGGTGATGTGGCTGACCTCTCTATCTGCATTTCCTCTTCCAGGTGTTCACCTTTTGATGAGGTTTCCCCTTGCACCTTTGCTGATACCCAGTCACCTTTCTGACCTCTTCCTTAAATCCTGCTGCATTATCGTTCTCACTTCCTGCCACCATTCTTTCTCCCTTGATCTAGGCAGACAGTCGTGATTATGTCCACTACATTTTCTTATAGACCACGAATACAACCTCAAATTTCCACTCAACCTAGAGCTCCAAACAACCTTTATCACTCAACTGATGCTGGCATTTGAACCGAGAGTTGTTTCTTTTTCTGGATCTGGTCCTTTCTTCTGAAGCACCCTAAAGAATACCCCATTATAAGTAACTCAATAGTTCCACCGCTCCCTTCATTCAGCAAACTGTAAAGAACTTTCTGTGTGCTTGTGCTGAATGTATCACCCTCTCTCTCAAGCCCTCTCCCTCTCAGCATGTCTGAGCTTTCGATGATACCAGCAGAGTATGAAAAGCATACATGCCCAAAAACATAGGTGAGTGGATGCAGTTCCCCAACTTCCTCACAGAGGCATGCCCAAAGTTGGGAGGTCCCGATAGACAAAGAAGAAGACACCCACCGACTTAGAGAAACTCAGAGCTGCAGGCTTGTTGCCTTTCTTACTTAGGCATGAGGAGAAGCCAGGTTAGCACTGAGGAGTCTACCCTACCTACCACTCACTGTATAAGTGATTCCTTGCCTGATGCACATACTTCCAATTTATCTTGAGTTACAGTGGTATGGGGAGAAGGCAATGGCACCCCACTCCAGTACTCTTGCCTGGAAAATCCCATGGACGGAGAAGCCTGGTGGGCTGCAGTCCATGGGGTTGCTAAGAGTCGGACACAACTAAAGCGACTTAGCAGCAGCAGCAGCACAGTGGTATGGTCATAGTCAAGGCGCCATTTGAATTCAAGTCCTTATCATCTCACATATGGATAATTGTAACTTTTCAGGTCATTTTGTAATTACCATAGGTTAAGCATGCAATATTTATTAAATTAATGAAACACATGGACATAGAGTCAGATGATTAGCCTTGAAACACTACTTCTGTAACATTGGTTCCATGCCCTAAACCAATGGTTTCCCAGCAAGCAGTTCAGATTTTATCTGAATTTAAGTCTCAACCTTCTTGATCCAACTTATTCATGATATTCCTTCTTCTGTTCCTACTCAGTTCTTAGTTGCAATGACAATAGCCTCTTCATTCCATCTTTCCCTTCCCTTCCCCTCTCTGCACCTCCATCCTATCACACATGCACATAAGTGAACATATTATGTGATGCCTGCCATCTTGCTTTGAATTGTAAACACCCCACCCCTCCGGAAGTTTGATAGGTACCACATGCCTACCATCTTGCCTTGATTGTAAAGAACCCCCCATCCCAGAAGTTTGATAGGTACCACTTTTATGCTGCATCTGATCCATCCACTTTGGGAGGGAAATAAAAATGTTATTGCCTCATTCTTTGAGTCATGCATATTTCTTACAGTAAGCATAGCTGTGGTATTAGTCATTTATTTTTTATAATAGCTTTATGAGGTATATTGACATATTATGCATTTTAAATCAATTTTGTAATTTGTTTGCTGTTACCCAAAGATGTTTGCAAGAAATTGTTGTTATAAGATTATAAAATGATCTATACTTTGTGAATTCATTTATTCAGTAAAAAAAAATGGGTATACCATACATAGGGGAAAATCTATTAATACTGGGTACCTCAAAATGGTGGATTTTATTTATTCTTTAATTTTTATTTTTAAAAAATTTCATGTTTTGGATTATTGTACATCAAAAGGACTTTCTGACTTACAGTCCTATGAAGTTTAATATATGTAAAGATTTATATTGCCAGCATCACATTAAGGATAAAAAACAGTTTCTTCATTAGTTCAGTAGTCCTTTATTCTTATTCATTTATGGTCAAATTCCATCCCTTACTTCTAACCTCTGGTAACTGCTGATCTGTTCTGCAACACAATAATGTTTTATAAAAGGATGTGAAATAAATGGGATCATAGACTGTAACTTTTTGAGACTAGCTCTTTAACTCAGAATAATGCTTTTGATGTCAATCAAAGTTGTTGCATGAATCAGTAACCTGTCTCTTTCTATTGCTGAGGAGTGTTCCATGGTACACATGTACCACAGTTTGTTAATCCATTCCTCTAGTAAATGCATCTTGGGCAATTTGGGGTAATTATGAATAGAGCTGCTATAAATATCCCAATCCAGGTCTTTGTGCAAATGAAAGTTTTTCTTTCATTAGTGTAAATACCCAGGAGTGGAATTGCTAGGCTACATGATAAGGGTATTTATAAGAGCAATGCACTATTTTCATTTTGATTAAGTCCATTTATTAGCCTTCTTAGAAACAGACTGTGCTTTCAGTATCATGTCGAAATACTCTTTGCCTAGTCCTAGGTCACAGGGATTTTCTCCTGTTTTCTTTTAAAAGTTTTATAGTCATACAATTTACAGTAGATATAGCATCTATTTTGAGTCAACTTTTATGTAAGGTATAAGGTTGAGATGGGTTTTGACATTTAAGTAAATGTCAGCATATTCAACAGAATATGTTGTATTCTTTCTTCATTGAATTGCTTTGTAACTTTATCAAAAAGCAACTGGCCTTATTACTGCGCGTCTATTTCTGTACTTTATATTGTTCCATTGGTCTCCGTGTCTCTCTCTTTGTCAATACCATAGTGTTCTGATTACTATAGCAAGCATTCAAACCGACAAATGTAATTTTTCCAACTTTCTTTTTTTCCCCAAATTTTTTCAGGTATTCTCTTTCCTTTACACATTATTTTAGAATAAGCTTGCCCATATATTCAAACAATTCTCTTTGGATTATTACTGAAAATGCATAAAATCTATAAATCAACTTAGGGAGAAATAATATCCTTACTATATTAAGTATTCCAATCCATGAACAAGGAATTCTTCTCCATCTACTTAGGCCTTATTTGACTTTATTCATCAGCATTGTTTAGTATTTTTGCAAACAGATGCTGTACATTTCATCAGATTTAACTGCATTTCATTTTCACTCCTTATCTCTATTATTTAAAATATTATTTTTTATTTCAATTTGCAATTTTCCATGACTAGTATATAGAAATACTATTAATTGTTGTATGATCACCTTGTGTCCTATGACCTTGCTAACAAGCTCACAAACTTTTAGAAGTTTTTAAAAATAGATTCTTTTGTATTTTCTTCATAGATGAGTATAATCATGACTTCTGCAAATAGAAATAGTTTTATTTCTTCCTTTATGGTATGTATGTTTTAAAATTTTTTCTTCTCATTTTATTTACAAGCATTGGCTAGGATGCCAGTACATTGAGGAAAGAGTGATGGGAATGTACAGCCTGGCTTTTTTCCCAATGTTAGAGAGGAAACGTTCAGCTTTTCACAATAAGTATGATATTACCTGTAGGATTTTTTTTGTGTGTGTGAAGATTTGCCTTATTATGTAAAAGTTCCCTTTTATTTCTAGTTTGCTGAGGGATTCTATCATGAATGATGTTGAATTTTGTTAATTTTTTTCTGGATTAACCAATAGTCTTCATTCTTTAAACCATTAAGGTGGTGGATTGTTTTAATTTTTAGAAAGGAATAATGTATCAGCTTTTCATATCCAGAAATAAGCTATACTTGGTTGTAATGTATTATTCTTTTTCTATTTTTTGAACTTGATTTGACTGCTTAATAGAAGCTGCTGATGTTGAAAAAATGCACAAATAAATTAATCTATTATCCTAATATAATGAAGAAATTTTCATGATATATTCTCGTTATATTGAAATACACACTCTCTTTAGAACCATAGAACCAATCAATAGGGAGAACATTCTATAAATCCCAGATGTTGATAAATGCATTAATCAGCATATTTAATGTGACATCTCAGATTTAGTTTCTTTGAAGCATAAACCTCTTCTGAAGAATTATAATTTAAAACTGATGAAGTGATAGAATTTTATGATGCAAGCTTTAGACTTTATTGCACTGATACTTAAACAGCTGAGAAAGTATCTTTTGTAGAACCAATTAAAAATGCCAACCGTATCCAGCACTTCACTGCCCTTGATCAACTGGCAACTCCTTTTGCTTTATTGCCACTCACTATAATCCTCCAACAATTCAGATTCTATAATTTTACAAAATATTTAGTAGTTCAGACAGAATTAAGCCATTTTTTACCAGCATTTGAGAAACTGAAAATTTAGCCAGGATATCATACTGTGGCCAATCTTCCATTTTAAAGCTCTGTTGGAAACCCCATAAACATGTCTTGAATAATTCTGCCATGATGGAAAGCAAGAAAAATGGGACAGGAAGTTGTGTGAGGAAAGAAACTTTACAACCAACACTTTGAAGCTACAACAATTCAACAATAAAAGGGAATGAAGAGTTGGGCTCTGGGGTAATTGAAACTTTTTCTTCCATCTTTCCTTCACTTAAAAAAAAATCATAAGTCGATATATTGTACCAGATGTGCTGAGATAACCCTCCCAATAGAAAACATCTAAAAATGCTATGGAAAATATTAACAATTACTTCCTTTCTTTAAATCACAGCTGAGCTGGTGGTAAATGAATTAGTAAAGAGATGGAATCAGTCGACAGATATGTTTTCACAGAGAAACCACTGTTCTGAAAAGGCTTACAAAGTAAATATGCTCAACACTTAATGAACAAATAATTCCACTCTTCTCTTATACAAGTTCTTTCCAAGTATGGAAAAAAGGAGAAATCACTCCTTAAATTTTCTGTGTGGTTACTAAATCATAAAAAAAAACAACAAGACAGCATGTGTGTGTATGTCTGTGTGTGTGTGTCTAAAAAACCAATGTCATTCTTGAACAAAGATGCAAAAAAATCCTGTACAAAATATTAACAAACCTTACCCAAAAGAAAGAACCAAAGCTTCATGGAGAAATGGATAATTCCGCATCTTGTGAAGGAAATAAGTAAGGTTAATCTGGGAAATATTGTGTCAGAAAGGAGGGAGGCTTTTAAACATGAGAGGAATCATGTCAAAAGGGTACAGGATAAACTATGAAGGGGTTCTCACTGGTATAGGATGAGACAATTTGAGAATAGAAACAATAACTATATAGAACTAAAACACAACAAAAATATAAAATCCAGAGGACCATAATGATACTGCTGCTGCTGCTGCTAAGTCGCTTCAGTCGTGTCCGACTCTGTGTGACCCCACAGATGGCAGCCCACCAGGTTCCCCCGTCCCTGGGATTCTCCAGGCAAGAACACTGGAGTGGGTTGCCATTTCCTTCTCCAATGCATGAAACTGAAAAGTGAAAGTGAAGTCACTCAGTCATATCTGACTTTTAGCGACCCCATGGACTGCAGCCTACCAGGCTCCTCCATCCATGGGATTTTCCAGGCAAGAGTACTGGAGTGGGGTGCCATTGCCTTCTCCGATAACGATACTAAAATCCCCCAAACAATAAAACTACTTCACTGATAATCAGTAGTGGTTGCCAGGACAAAGTCTTATAGTCTGAAAATTGATGAAGGGAAAGCATAAAACATTTTCCCCTCCTTTTCTGTATGGACTCTATTTCACTGTACCTAAAAAATCAATGAGAGAGTTCTGTGAAAAAGAATTCATTTAATAAATGCAAAATTAATGAGATAATTAGATCAATATTTTTGCAACACCAAATGAAATAGTACGTGTGGGTAGGAATCATGGATGTGGAAATCGTTAGATAAATGGTGATGAGAAAATTCACAAAGGAGGAATTATATTGACTCCACCTGAGCCCACTGATCAATCTGAACATCACTAAGCATGGAACAGTCAGCTAGTTTGTACCTCACAATGTGATGCAATAGGAGGGACACAGCATCACCATGAAGTATTTTTGCCTTAAAAAATGACATCTAAATTCAATAATGTTTCTAAATTTGAATTTTAGTTAACAGGAAAAGTGGAGGCTAGAAAAGTAAGTGAAATGACATCATGAAAAATGTGTCAAACAGCCAGGCCCAACGTATAGAACATTCTAGAACAAATGACCTAAATTTCTCAACAAATCAATGTCTTAAAAAAGGGACCATGTGTTTCTGTGTATGTAAAGGGGAGAAAGTTATAGAATAAAGGAGACTTATACATAATCATGATGTGCAATTTGAAATGCATGGATCTCGTTTAGATAATGATTTGGAGGAGAACAAAATAATGTAAAAAGATACCTTTGAGACTCTCCTGGCAATATGAATATAAAATAGGTATTAGATTATAATAAGGAATTCCCATTAATTCTGTTGGATGCAATACTGAAACGGTTGTTACATATTTTAACAATACCTTTATCAGTTAATGATGCATACCAAACTATTTATGGGTGAAATGACATGATGTCTGAGATTTTCTTTTAAATAATCCACCCTAAAAAAATGGGGTTGAAAGAGGGATGGATAAAGCAAGAAGAGCAAATTGTTAATAATTCTTGAGGCTCAGTGATGATAGCATTAAGATGCATATTACTATTCTCTCTCTTTGAGTGCATATTTGGAAATTCTGATAACAAATCCACAAAGTATAAAGAGAGAATATATTTTAATCAAGTTGAAGTGATTAAAAAATTTTAAGGTCTGTTTTACATTAGAAAATCTACCAATGTAATTTAATGCATGAATAGATGAAAAGATTTAGGGATCCCATTAGATCCAGGAAATATCATTTAATAAATTCAACAGCTATCCACACTAACACACTTCAACCAAGGATAGAAGGAAAGGTGCTTAATATAATGGAGGGAAGCTAAACAGTGCGCATAATTATTATCTTCACTACTGAAATATTAAAAATATGGCATTTAAACTCAGGAAGAAAACAAGGATATCTGTTTTCAGTATTCTATTGCAATGCATGTCCCAGCCAAAACAATTTGGAAAGAGGGAAAAGAGCACAATACAGAAACTGGAAAGAAAGAAAGAAAATCTCATTATATGTATATGTTATCCACGTCTATTTAGGAAACTCCAAAACTGGCTACCACAGGTACTGAGAGTACTGGAATAAAACATGTTCAGACTAGAAATATTGCAGAGAATTGGTAATAAAAAACTTTATCCCTATACCATAAACATTTCCTGTTTCATTAAACATTAATCAATGACTGCATAACATGCAAATAGGAGTATTTGATTAGACTTGCAATTTTTAAATTACATCTGTGGGTCTTAGTCAAGTCTCTAATTTCGCTGGCTCTTCGTTTTCTCAACTGTAAAATTAATTATGGATTACCTGATCATTAGGCTCTCTTAATAGTTCTATTGTCATGTGAACTTCATTAATTAAAAGAGCAATTAAGATGTATGTTTTATGCATAGCCTAGCAAACCAATAGAATCCTGTAAAAGTGTTTATTTCTATTTAAACATTATATGTGATCCTTTATTATGTGAAAGGACTTCTTGAAAGATTTCAGTCCAGTTTGCATAATTAGTTATAAGCTACATGTAATAGGATATATATTTTGCAAATCCTTGTTTCTTTTTATGATTGATTGCTTGACAACATTTGATGCCCAATGAATACCTATTGAAATAAAAATGTAAAAGCTTTGTGGCTGATAATGCAGATAATTGTGATATGAGAAAGCTGAAAGGTGGAAACATGAGGCACACATCTAAGAAAGAATATAACACAGTTACGGAGAAGGCAATGGCACCCCACTCCAGTACTTTTGCCTGGAAAATCCCATGGAGGGAGGAGCCTAGTGGGCTGCAGTCCATGGGGTTGCACAGAGTCGGACACAACTGAATCGACTTAGCAGCAGCAGCAGCATGGCAGGGACTATGTTTGCTTCGCCCACAAAAATATCATCAGGACCTAATCAGTGATGGACATATAGTGGATGCTGAATATACTTCTTAAATGACAGGATATATGGTTATCTGTTCCAGCTTCAGCTTCAAGGAAGTCACCCATGTTTCCCAAATTTATTTTTCAGCCATATCCTGCAATAAACATACTCATATTTTATCGATTAAACCATCAAAAGATATTTTCTAGGAACTCAGTAAAAAATTTTAAGTTACGTGGATACATATGTTTTATATAAATGTGTGTGTGTGTGTGTGTGTGTGTATATATATATATATATGTACATATACACATAAAACATAAAAATGTGTTCCAGTCTTCTCTATTTGGACTGAAATGTCCTTGACAATAGTTTTGTCTTCTCTGGTTACAGCCCTATATAGTTCTGTTTTTTCATGGTCTAATTGCTGGTGATAAGCATCAACATTCCCTAAGACCTTTGGCACCTTGATCCTTCTCAGACCCTTTCTATTCTCTTTCTATTCTCAGCTAATAGAGAATAATTACTTATTACTGTCACCTTTAGACTTGCTGTTTACACCTCAAAACATTGAGATAATGCTTCTTGATCTCTTCCTTGATTGTCATTCAGGTTATTAAAGGATCATTGATTTTTTTTTTTTTAATCCAGTGGATACATTTAAGCCCTTTTCTTGCTTGATCTCTCAGTTGTGAATAATTTCACCATTGCCATTCCATTCTTCTTACTACTAATCCTTTCCCCTGCTAATTTCTGAATCACGACTCTCCTCTGGTTTTCCATCTACTTCTCTCACTGCTTCTTCTCATTCTGTGACATGGGTTTCTTATCTTTTATCCTTCTGAAACTACCCTCAGCTCTCATCTCCTCTCAATCCTGGATTCAGTCAGTTCCTATATGATGATATCTTCTAAATAAATGTGCTTTGTTCCCTCATGTTTTTGTGTCCCCACACATTCTTTCCTTCTCCCTGGATCAATTCCCACTGCTTGTTCATTGGGCAAAATCTTACATGTCCTTCAATTAGCCCCAATCCTTATTTCTGGGATTCCTTTGGTGGCTTAGACTGTAAAGAATCTCCCTGCAATACAGGAGACCCAGGTTAGATCCCTGGGTCAGGAAGATCCTTTGGAGAAGGGAATGTGTAGCACCTTTCAACACCTCCCACCCCCACTCCCCCAGGCAGATGTGAGTTCTTTGCTCTTCGTTCGCTTTGAATATAGTTTAATTAAAGCAATTATCTCCTTATTTAAATGTTTGTATTTGACCTCTACGGATGGCAAAGTCCCATAAGATGGCTTTCGATTTCCATTTTTATAGTCCTAGTACCTAGGACAATGCTTGATGCCTAGTAGGAGCTCAATAAATTTGTTTGTTGGGGGAATAAATAAATCTCTTGTTGTTGTTTTAAACCCGCTTTTTATGTTCATTCTCAAAGTCAATTCTTATAGTCTCACCAAGAAGAGATATGATTATTATGACCCCTGTTTTACAAATAAGGAAAAAAAAACAGCACTTTCCCACATGTGTGTGTGCACATGTGCTCAGTTGCTCAGTCATGTCCAATTCTTTGTGACCTCATGGACTGCAGTCTGCCAGCTTCCTCTGTCCATGGGATTTTCTAGGCAAGAATACTGGAGTGGGTTGCTAGTTCCTACTCCAGTGGATCTTCCCAACTAGGATGGAACTTAAGTCTCCTGCATCTCCTGCAGTGGTAGAAAATGGCAGACGAAGGACATGAACCCAAATCTTCACTCTATCTCGAGGGTTCTAGTCACTCTATTGGGGCAAAATACAATTGGGCAGCTTGAGTAGAACAGATACTAATATCAACAGCTTTTGCTTCTCTGAGTCAGTTAAAGGCTTCTGATTAACAGAAAGAGATAAGTAGTTTTCCATTAAAGAAGTTTTTTATAGGAATGAGTCCTGTCATTTCCCTCTACTTTCATAGCAATTTCTTTGAATGGTGTATTCTTCACCAAAGGCTATATGATTCTTCTCCTTGGTCATGTTTTCAGAAATGGAAAATGGGATTGCTCTTTAGACCAAAATCTTCATGAGTTGGCAAAGAAAAGATGTGTTGGGGAATATCTAAAACACGAGCAGATTTTTTTCAATCTACATGTCTTACCAATTTGATAATGGATATAAAATTTGTTCAAGACTTAACATTCCCAACAAGAGCTAAACAACTTAGATTTGAAGATATTTATGATAAATTAGTTGGGTAACTTCTCTGTAACCTTCTCTCTTTATAATCCTTTAGAGAAAGAAGAAACATTTTTCAAAATTATTTGCTTTTCAATAAGAAATAGATCCAAACCAAGCTATTCAGTGCCATTGTCAGGCAAGGAGGAATACCCATGAGATTATATTAATTGACACAAGTGTTATTTTGCCTCATTCACGCTCTCCTTTTACTCTATTTTATCTAAACATAATACACTGTTCTGTAAAATTTTAGCTAGCAATAATTTACAGGCTTCCCAGGTGGCTAGGTGGTAAGGAATCTGCCTGTCAATATAGGAGACACAGGTTCGATCCCTGAGTTGGGAAGTTTCCCTGGAGAAGGAAATGGTAACCCACTCCAATATTCTCACCTGGGACATCCCGTGGACAGAGGAGCCTGGCAGGCTACAGTCCATGGGGCCAAAAAAGTGTCAGACATGACTTGTGACTAAACAACAAGAAATGATTTACAAATTAACTGGTATCACTAGGCTAGTTTTGAATATAATTGAGTCACATGTAACTCTTTTTTCCTGTCCTATTTTTTCAAGTTTTCCCCTTTCTTCTCTCCAAAGGGAATTCTTAGAGGACCACGAGGGTGGCATGACTTGTTTCCTTCATCTGAGAAGGATCTTCCACTCTGATCTCACCTTTTGATTGGCCTGACTGGAATCTGCAATCTCCAGCACACAGGATGGTCCAGGGCCAAATTAATTAATTCTGGAATTAATTCTGTAAAGTTAATTCTGGAATTTAAACTGTAGATTTTTATAGCGGTTTGGAAAGGTGCCCCTGTCATCCCCTGCCTGACCATCCTGTGTCATCATTATCATCTTCTATTTACATCCTCTCAAGAGACTCAGAGTTTAGAGACACCTTAGTTGGTTCCCTTCAACAGTATGTGAACTGCAAATTTCCAGATGTTCAAGCTGGATTTAGAAAAGGCAGAAGAATCAGAGATAAAGTTGCCAACATCCATTGGATCATCAAAAAAGCAAGAGAGTTCAGAAAAACATCTACTTCTGCTCTATTGACTATGCCAAAGCCTTTGACTGTGTGGATCACAGCAAACTATGGAAAATTCTTCAAGAGATGGGAATACCAGCCCACCTTACCTGCATCCTGAGAAATTTGTATGCAGGTCAAGAAGCAACAGTTAGAAGTGGACATGGAACAACAGACTGGTTCCAAACTGGGGAAGGAGTACATCATGGCTATATATTGTCACCCTGCTTATTTAACTTATATGCAGAATACATCATGAGAAACGCTGGGTTGGATGAAGCACAAGCTGGAATCAAGATTGCCTGGAGAAATATCAATAACAGATATGCAGATGACACCACCCTTATGGCAGAAAGTGAAGAGGAACTAAAGAACCTCTTGATGAAAGTGAAAGAGGAGAGTGAAAAAGTTGGCTTAAAGCTCAACTTTCAGAAAACTAAGATCATGGTATCTGGTCCCATCACTTCATGGCAAATAGATGGGGAAACAATGGAAACAGTGAGAAACTTTATTTTCTTAGGCTCCAAAATCACTGCAGGTGGTGATTGCAGACATGAAATTAAAAGATGCTTGCTCCTTGGAAGAAAAGCTATGACCAACCTAGACAGCATATTATAAAGCAGATACATTACTTTGCCAACCAACTTTCATCCAGTCAAAGCTATGATTTTTCCAGTAGTCATGTATAGATGTGAGAGTTGGACTATAAAGAAAGCTGAGCACCAAAGAATTGATGCTTTTGAACTGTGGTGTTGGAGAAAACTCTTGAGAGTCCCTTGGACTACAAGGAGATCCAACCAGTCCATCCTAAAGGAAATCAGTCCTGGGTGTTCATTGGAAGGACTGATGTTGAAGCTGAAACTCCAATACTTTGGCCACTTGATGCTAAGAACTGACTCATTTGAAAAGACCCTGATGCTGGGAAAGATTGAAGGTGGGAGGAGAAGGGGACGAGAGGATGAGATGGTTGGATGGCATCATTGACTTGAAGGACATGAGTTTGAATAAGCTCCAGGAGTTGGTGATGGACAGGGAGGCCTGGTGTGCTGCAGTCCATGGGATCACAAAGAGTCAGACACGACTGAGTGACTGAACTGAATTAGTTGTCTGCCTACTTAAGAAAGGGGAGAAAACATAGAAGATGTGTTGAGAGTGAGGAACAGATGCTTAAAGGCGGTGAACAAAAAGGTGTCTGCTGCAGCTGACAGGATTAGAAAGTCAAAAGATTCTTTGCCTTCAGAAAAAAAATGTTTGTAGCAACCCTACATCAAACAAGTCTATTGGCACCATTTCCCCAACACATTTGCTGGCCTAATGTCTCTGAGTCACATTTTAGTAATTCTAGAAATAGCACAAACTTTTTCATGATTGTATTTGCTATGGGGATCTGTGATCAGTTATCTTTGATGTCACTTGTATGATTCACTGAAGTTTCAGATTATGGTTAGTATTTTTCAGCAATACATATTTTTTAATTAAGGTAGAAGATTTTTTTTCAGACATAATGCTTTTGAACACTTAATAGACTATATAATGCAAGCATAAATTTACATGCACTACAAAACCAAAAGACATAATGACTTGCTTTGACCACCCTACTCACTTTATCGTGGTGGTCTGGAACCGAATCTGCAATATCTCAGAGGTTGGTTTCTAGTTGGAGTTGGTACCATAAGGAAGAGATGCAGCTACAGAAGTTGAACCCCATGTCTTGAAGCAGAGGGAGGCAAATACTAGAGGTACTTAGGGACTGGAGTGGAAGCTGGGCTCTGGAAAGAAAGGAAGAGGGAATTGCAGGCCAGACTTGATGGCAGGCTAAATCCAAGGCCCAAAGGGAAGGAGACTGAGAGATGAATCAAAGAAGATGGAAAGCAGGGTACACGGAGCAATGGGAAACAATATGGAAAAGGAGAAAATGTAATCAAGAGGTGAGTAATGGTTTTCCATTCCAGGGAGTCAGGAATGCTGAAAACACCTAGTTTGTTCAGCTTCTGTAATGGGAGACTTTGCAGCTCTCAGTGGTGGCACCTAGGAATCTAACGGAAATCCCACTGATGAGCTTAAATAGAAATTTACTGTTTTTTCTTCCACTAGGCACAATGCCAGGGTTCTGACAGAAGAGGTGACGAGAGAGGAGAAAAACTGATTAAGATACTCAGACTATTTGTTGAAAGACGCTTAGGTGGGTTGAGAGAAACATAGCTGGAAAGGAAAGCCTGGATGAATCCATCATCTGGCCGTTCTGAAAGAGATCAAGATTAACAGGGCACCTCCTCAGAGGCTGACATTAGTGTGGTGAACAAAACCCCGATATGATTTAGATCTGCGTTCCTTAGGGTTCAAAGCAGCTAGAAACCCATTAAATCTGCATTCTTTGAGCTAAAGGGAGAATGAGGCTTTTTAGATTCAAATATTCATAAAATCCTTTACAACTATTAACTGCCATGATTATGCTTCATTGTTTGGTGGTACAAAAGGAAAAACGCTTTGAAGTATTCGAGAGTTAATCATACTAATGAAAAAGTGAAGGATGAAGCAAAAAGATAAAATGCTTCTATAAAATGATAATGACTTTAAAAATGCATGAATTCATCTCAGATACTTTAAATAAAAGTTGATTTAGATTTAGAGAAGCTATATCATGGTAGAGTAGAACGGTGTTCTTGAAAAACGTTCTATTAGAAAAGACAGAATAAATAAACTTACCCTTATAAAAATTATATAGCATTAGTTTATTATAAGCCATAAAATGATGGAACTGGAGGCCATAACCTCATCATTATTTTTTTCTATTGATCTTTTCTGGTGAAACTACATTTGAGAAATTCCTTGGAAGTTTATTTTTACATGAAAGGCTCATTCATATATTACAACAATTCCTCCCTCCCTCTCTAAAAACAAAGAAGCACTTAAAGCTAATATGTGTAAAGAGACATAATAAAATATGAATTTAAATTCTTTTTGAGTGAAATAATAAATATTCTTAAACTTCAGGTAGAGGAGGTATTGGGTTGACCAAAAAATTCATTTGGGTTTTTCATAAGCTGTTAGAGGCAAAATTGTGCCATTTGGCTAGAAAACAGAAGCTTTAGGTAGAGGGGACAATAGAGTAAGGAGACATGAACTGTACCTACTACAGATCTCTACAGCAAAAAAATCAGTGTCAGTAGAATGTCATGAGCTCATTAATTAATTTATTCACCACTCTGGCAATAAACCCATTTTTAGTGATAGCTTTTGGTATATTAGGCTCTGTGCTATGTGCTGCTGAGACCCAGAGACAAGAGGCCAAGTCTCTTTTCTCAAGGAGTTAGCTCAAAATAAGGAGTTTGAAAGTTACCACTCCATCCTAATGAGTGAAAAGCTGAACAGACCAACAATTCTTCTCAGATCTCTAAGAAAAGAACAGTCACACAACAAACATCTCTCCCCCAAATTGGAGAGACAGACAGGCAGAGACAGAGTATCACACTTACTGGGACAGACATACACAAGAAGAGGTATCCATGGGAAGTAGTGTCAGGGTAGGAGAACCTACCCTGTAATTGATGAGTAGATAGAGGCTCTGTGTGAACAACTTGGAGGATAAAAAGCTTCAAGAAGACCCAGGGCATTCCTCATGCATCAGTGAGTTTTACCTCTAGGCGCTTAATCAGGTTCTCACAGTAGATAGCAGAGAAAAATATCTCATGCTTTGGCAGGAGGAGAGGAAAAAGAACCATTTTGAGATACACCAGAACATTCTATTCTTCTCATATAACCAGGTCTGCCCTTGGGAGAAACTGTTTAAGCAGAGCCTAATCTGCTAGCCTAATCTGTTTTAACAGAGCTTAACTGACCAGAAAGAAGGGAAACACCTGGCTCCAGCCTGCTGCAGCCATCTTGTCCCATGAGGTAAGGTAGGTCTGAAAAGTGCGTGTGAAGTTAACAGTTCAGAGGCACACGTTCACTAAAAGGCTCAGACCTTATCAGAGACTGCTGAATGCTTCCTCTCCCCTACATCTTACTACGACATTACTAAAGGCCTAGGTAGAGGAGTCCCTTTTACCCTGTACATCAAATCTGACTTCTAACAAAAAATTACAAGGCATACTAAAAGGCAAAAAACACAGTCTGAAGAGACAGAGCAAGTATCAGAACCAGATCAGATGGCAGGGATACTGGAATTGTCAGATGATGAATTTAAAGCGACAGTGATGGATATGCTAAGACCTAAAACTGATAAAGTAGATAGCATACAAGAAAAGATGGGCAGTGTAAGCAGCGGGAAGGAGATTCTAAGAAAGAATGAAAAAAGAAATGCTAGAGATCAGAAATACTAAAACAGAAATAAAAATATCTTGAATGGGTTTATTCTAGACTGTACATGGCTCAGAAAAGAATCTTTGAACTTGAGGATATCCCAGTATAAACTACCAAAACTGAAAAGCAAAAGGAAATAAGAATGAAAAAAACAGAATAAAATATCTATTAACTGTGGATCAACTATAAAAGATGTAACATGTGCATAATGAGAATACCAGAAAGAGAAGGAGGAGAAGGAAGAGGCGACATGTGAAGCAATAGTAACTGAGATCGTCCCCAAATCAGACACAAAACCACAGAGCCGGGAAGAAGCTCAGAAAATGTCAGGCAAGATAAATGTTAAAAATATAAATAAATAAGAACAACACAAAACAAGCATAAAAATGATACCTCTGTGGACATACCATATTTACATTGCAGAAAAACAAAGGTAAAGGAAAAATCCTGAAAAAAGACAGAGGGAATAATATCTATAAAGGAGCAAAGATAAGGATTATATTAGATTTCTCCTCATTCAGTGCAAGCAAGGGGAGAGTTAATTATTTAGTATTTATTTACTTTTTATTGACATATAGTTGATTTACAATGTTGTATTAGTTTCTGGTATACAGCAAAATGATTTAGTTATTTATATATAATTAATAACATGTATATTATCAATAATATATATTAACAATACATATAACCGAATCTATATATACATATATTCTTTTCAGATTATTCTCACATATAGGTTATTACAAAATATTGAGTATAGTTCCCTGTGTTATACCGTGTGCCCTTTTTGGTTATCTATTTTATATATCGTAGTGTATGCATGTTACCCCAAATTCCTAACCTATCCCACCTCTCCCTTCCACCTATCTCCTTTGGTAACCACAAGTTTTTTTTCTATGTCTATGAATATTTGTTTTGTAAATAAGTTCATTTGTATTATTTTTTAAGATTCCATGTATGTGATATCGTATGATATTTGTCTTTCTCTGTCTGACTTCACTTATAATAATCTCTAGGTCCATCCATGTTGTTGCAAAAGTCATTACTGCATTTTTTATGACTTAATAGTACTCCACTGTATATGTGTATATATATACCACATCTTCTTTGTCCATAGATCTGTTGATGGAGTGAAATATTTAGTGTTGAGAGAGAAAAAAACACACATTAGCATACCATACACTGCAAAAGTTACCCTTCCAAAGTGAAGGAGAAATATTTTCTTAGACAAACAAAAATGGAGATGATTTGTGAAGTTCTTCAGGAAAAAGGAAAAGGATATAGGTTACAAACTCAATGTGGTATTGGTAAAACAATAAAAAATAAAAAAAACAGTTCAATGGAAAGAAGAGAGAACTCAGAAACAGACTCACATAAATACAAGTCGGCTGATCTTTGTAAAAGTAGCAAAGGCAGTAAAATGAAGAGAGATAGTGTCTTCAACAAACGGTGCTGGAACAACTGGACATCCACAAACAAACAAAAAAATAAATCTAAGTAGAGACCTTACACTCTTCACAAAAATAACTCAAAATGAATTACAGGCCTGAATGCAAAATATAAAGCTATTAAACCAGAGGAAGATAACATAGGAGAATATCTAGATAACCTTGGGTTTAGGAATGGCTTTTGAGATACAACACCAAACACTTTCACTTTCAAATACCAACACAACACTTTCTTTCATGATCCATGAAAGAAAGAACGGATAGGCTGGACTTCATTAAAATTTAAAAGCTCTGCTGTGAAAGACATTTTCAAGAGAATGAAAAGACAAGCTACAGAATGGAATAAAATATTTGTGAAAGCCATATCTCACAAAGGATTGTTACAAAAAATATACAAAGAATTCTTTAAACACAACAATAAGAAAATGAATAATCAATTTAAAATGACCCAAATACGCTACCAGCCACTTCACCAATGCAGATGGAAAACAAGCGTGTGAAAAGATGTTTCATATGACATCCAGTTCAGTCCAGTCGCTCAGTCGTGTCCAACTGTTTGTGACCCCATGAATGGCAGCACTCCAGGCCTCTTCCCACTACACACCTAGCAGAACGGTCTCTACCCAAAACCCTGAAAACACTATCTGTGGATGAGAATACGGAGTAACATAAACTGTTAGTTATTGCTGGTGGGCAGGCAAATGGTACAGCCACGTCAGCAGTCAGTTTAGTGGCTTCTGACAAAATTCAACATATTCTTCTCATACAATCCAGCAACCGAGCACTCCTTTTTAATTACTTAAAGAAGCTAAGCTTAATCTGCACATGGATTTTTATAGCAGATTTATTCATACTGTCACAACTTGGAAGCAACCAAGATGTCCTTCAGTAGGTGAGTGAATAAACTGTGATATATTCAAACAATGGAATATTATTCCGTACCAAAAAGAAAGGAGCTGGAAAAGACATGATGAAATGTCTTTTATTACATATTACAAAGTATATTACATTACAAAGTATATTACTTTGCATATTCCAAAGTGAAAGAAATTGATCTTAAAAGGCTACCTAGTGTATGATTACAACTATATAACATTCTGGAAAAGGCAAAACAATAAGACAGTAAAACAATCAGGGAGTGGGAGCGTTCAGTAAGAAGAGAACAGAGGATTTTTATGTCAATAAAACTGTTCTGTATGATAGTATAATGGTGAATATATTTCATTAGACATTTGTTCAAACCCAGAGACTACAACATAAGACTGAACCTAAATATAAACTATGTATTCTGCAGGATAAACATGTTTAAATGTAGGTTTATCAGTTGTGACAAATGTACCACTCTGGTGAGGGTCATTGATAATGAAGGCTACTAAGTATGTGTTGGGGCAGAGGGCATATAGGAGATTTTTATACATTTTCCTTAATTTTGCTGTGAACCTAAAGCTGCTCTAAAAAGTGAAAGTGAAAGTGAAGTCGCTCAGTCATATCCAACTCTTTGTGACCCCATGGACCGTAGCCCACCAGGCTCCTCCATCCATGGGATTTTCCAGGCAAGAATACTGGAGTGGGTTGCCATTTCCTTCTCCAGGAGATCTTCCTGACCCAGGGATTGAACCCAGGTCTTCCGCATTGTAGGCAGATGCTTTCCCGTCTGAGCCACCAGGGAAGTGCTCTAAAAAATAAAGTCTATTATAAAAATCTTTTTAAAGATGATTGTAATCAACTGTGATGAATGAGTGGCTATTAGGCTGAATATTAGGGAAATTAAAATGGAGAAAGTCTTGTTCAGGCTTCAGAAGCAGGAGAGTAGGCCTCTGACCAGCCTGGACACTGCCCGGATTCTGTGCCTGCCCACAAGCACAGCAAGTCAGGTGACACTTTAAATAAGAAAGTGAGTTGGTCTTGGAATTCTTGAGCTCTTGGAGGTCTGGCCACCCCCCACCCGCAACCCTTGGGGTCTAACAAAATCCTATGATTCACAAGGAGAAACAAACAGTAGTGTACAAGTTAAAAAAAAAAAAAAAAAAGCTGCACTTTTTTTTGCACAGCCTAATAATGCTATCAGTTTGTGGCCAGGGATTATAAGCACAAACGACTGAAATTGCAATTTGAAGTCCCACCCATGGAGTGGACACACTGCCCAGGACCTTTTCCCAATCGGGACTCCAGATTGCGATTAATGAGAGACTTCCCAGGATGCCATTTAAGTCTGGATGGTGGTTGACCCAATTTGGTGATGTATATTCTATTACTTTTCTCTATTGTCTCTCTTCTCTTTCAATCACTGCATATTGAAATTAAGTCAAATAATCCTCTATTTATGAAGATTTATTTATGAGGACTTCCTCATAGCTCAGTTGGTAAAGAATCTGCATGTAATGCAGGAGACCCCAGTTTGATTCCTGGGTGGGGAGGATCCACTGGAGAAGGGATAGGCTACCCACTCCAGTATTCTTGGGCTTCCCTGGTAGCTCAGCTGGTAAAGAATCTGCCTGCAATGTGGGAAACCTGGGTTCTATCCCTGGGTTGGGAAGATCCCCTGGATAAGCAAAAGGCTACTTACTCCAGTATTCTGGCCTGGAGAAGTCCATGGACTGTATAGTCCATGAAGTTGCAAAGAGTCAGACACGACTGAGTGACTTTCACTTTCAATCCTCTATTAAATACTGAAATTGTTTATTTATGTATAACTAGTGGTTTCCTTTGTTAATAAATCCTTAAAACCTGAAAGTGAAATTTCTGGCAAAATACTGAACATTATTAGCTTTGGTATCCATTAGATCAACTCAGGCTAAAGTCACACCTCTGTTCCTTACTATTTATGACCAGAGTCATCCATCTTGGGCAAGTCAATAACTTAAAACCCCAGCTTCCTCACCTGATGGTAAATTAATGAAGCCAACCTTATAACATTTTGTGAGGATTAAATAAAAGAACACGTATCAAGTACAGAATCTAGCAGCCAATAAGTGTCTACTTCTTGTTGGTATTAGCCACAACAATTCTGCTTGTGATTATAGCCCAATGGAAGATTTGGAATCTCTAATTCAGGCTGCTGGGTAGAGTGTGAGGTCAGTGCAGGCTTTCTGGAAAGGATATTAGTTGAGCTGAATAATGAAGGACAAAAAGGTATTTCAGGAGAGAATAACCAAAAGATGCAAAGACCTGGGATAAGAAAGAGCGTAGCACGTTTAGTGGACTTTAAGATGTACTGCAGATGGTGACTGCAGCCATGGAATTAAAAGATGCTTACTCCTTGGAAAGAAAGTTATGACCAACCTAGACAGCATATTCAAAAGCAGAGACATTACTTTGCCAACAAAGGTCCGTCTAGTCAAGGCTGTGGTTTTTCCAGTAGTCATGTATGGATGTGAGATTTGGACTGTGAAGAAAGCTGAGTGCCAAAGAATTGATGCTTTTGAACTGTGATGTTGGAGAAGACTCTTGAGAGTCCCTTGGACTGCAAGGAGATCCAACCAGTCCATCCTAAAGGAGATCAGTCCTGGGTGTTCTTTGGAAGGACTGATGCTAAAGCTGAAACTCCAGTACTTTGGCCACCTCATGCAAAGAGCTGACTTATTGGAAAAGACTCTGATGCTGGGAGGGATTGGGGGCAGGAGGAAAAGGGGGCGACAGAGGATGAGATGGCTGGATGGCATCACTGACTCGATGGACGTGAGTTTGAATGAACTCTGGGAGTTGGTGATGGACGGGGAGGCCTGGTGTGCTGAAATTCATGGGGTTGCAAAGAGTCAGACACGACTGAGTGACTAAACTGAACTATCTGAACTGAAGATGTACATGTGTGTTGGTACAGGGGAGGGCAGTGGCCTTTGCTATTAAAAAGAAAAGAATGGCTGGAGAAACATGGGAAGCAAGGGCTGAAAGCTATTATAGGGATACCAAGAAATCTGAACTTTATCCTGAGATCCTCAGCAGAGAAAAGACAATAAGAGATTGATGATTCAGGTAGTAATTTTTTTAAAATATAAATTTATTTATTTTAATTGGAAGTTAATTACTTTATAATATTGTATTGGTTTTGCCATACATTGACATGAATCCACCATAGGTGTAGACGTGTTCCCCATCTTGAACACCCCCTCCCTCCTCTCTCCCCGTACCATCCCTCTGGGTCATCCCAGTGCACCAGCCCCAAGCATCCTGTATCCTGCTTTGAACCTGGACTGGTGACTCGTTTCATATATGATATTATACATGTTTCAATGCCATTCTCCCAAATCATCCCACCCTCACCCTCTCCCAAAGAGTCCAAAAGACTGTTCTATACATCTGTGTCTCTTTTGCTCTCTCGCATACAGGGTTATCATTACCATCTTTCTAAATTCCATATATATGCATTAGTATACTGTATTGGTGTTTTTCTTTCTGACTTACTTCACTCTGTATGATAGGCTCCAGTTTCATCCACCTCCTTAGAGCTGATTCAAATGTATTCTTTTTAATGGCTGAGTAATACTCCATTGTGTATATGTACCACAGCTTTCTTATCCATTCATCTGCTGATGGACATCTAGGTTGCTTCCATGTCCTGGCTATTATAAACGGTGCTGCGATGAACATTGGGGTACATGTGTCTCTTTCAATTCTGGTTTCCTCAGTGTGTATGCCCAGCAGTGGGATTGCTGGGTCATAAGGCAGTTCTATTTCCAGTTTTTTAAGGAATCTCCACACTGTTCTCCATAGTGGCTGTACTAGTTTGCATTCCCACCAACAGTGTAAGAGGGTTCCCTTTTCTCCACACCCTCTCCAGCATTTATTGCTTGTAGACTTTTGGGTCGCAGCCATTCTGACTGGCGTGAAATGGTACCTCATTGTGGTTTTGATTTGCATTTCTCTGATAACGAGCGATGTTGATCATCTTTTCATGTGTTTGTTAGCCATCTGTATGTCTTCTTTGGAGAAATGTCTATTTAGTTCTTTGGCCCATTTTTTGATTGGGTCGTTTATTTTTCTGGAATTGACCTGTAGGAGCTGCTTGTATATTTTTGAGATTAGTTGTTTGTCCGTTGCTTCATTTGCTATTATTTTCTCCAACCAGAAATGAGGGAGGGAAAATGGGTTGGCTGATGACTGAACTCATCATGAGATGTTGAGGGCCACGTCAATGACAGTGGCAGTGAGCTAAAGAGAAGTGGGTGGATTTAAGAGATGTTTCAAACTCATAATTGATACATTTTATGAACCAATTAGTCTTCCCTGGTGGCTCAGTAGATAGACTCTGCCTGCAATGAAGGAGATCCAGGTTTAATCCCTGGGTTGGGAAGATGCCCTGGAGAAGGAAATGGCAATCCACTGAAATATTCTTGCCTGGAGAATTCCATGGACAGAGGAGCCTGGTGGGCTACCTCCATGGAGTCACAAAGAGTCAGACACGACTGAGTGACTAACACTTTCACTTTCATGGACCAAATTAAATGAAAAGGGCAATATACAAGCCATGTTTAAGGGGGTTCTTTATTGTCATGGGCAGCTGGTATGGCCAAAAAGTGGTGGTATTTACTGTGAAAATAAATAACAGATCAAAAGTAGATTTAGAATAAGTCTGGTTTTAGACAAATGGGTCTTCTGGATAGTTTCATGGGAAGCTCAGAGGAGGACGATCTGGCAGGGAGGCAAAGATCTGGGAAATAATTCATAGGAATGAGCAAACTGAGAAGAAAATAAACTTTCACATGTCACCAGATAGCTCACGATAATACCACTTTCATTCAGAGATAACTAACTCTGCAAAATGATAAATTCTACATTATAAATGTGTATTTCATATTTAAATATTTATTTGTCCCAGAAATGCCATCATGGATCCTACTCCCCCCCAACCCCCTTTGTGTGAAAATGGTCTTCTCACACTTTGCATTAAAAGGAAACCCCCAGAATCACAGCTGAGATCAGGGGAGCAGCTTCCTCTCCCAGAATGCATTCTCCCAAAGTGGTGTATTTGTAAGTATTTTCAAGACATTTTTATCACTATTCTGTTGAAAAGGATTCACTGTGATGTAAAGACTGTGCGAAACCTAGTAATCAAGAGGTGGAATTCCTTTAAATGTAAGCCCTCATCATTAAGCAAATATGGGGATGTCATAACCAAGTGGGCCTCGTTACTTGAGTCACTTCCCTACTTTCCTAATGTTAGAACCTGGCAGTGCCTCAGAGCAGTCCTGTTCACAGCACGCAATACTATACCCTATGGTTTCCCTGCTGGCTCAGACAGTAAAGAGTCCGCCTGCAATGCAAGAGACTGACCCAGTTTCGATCCCTGGGTCAGGAAGATCCCCAAGAGGAGGGAATGGCCACCCACTCCAGTATTCTTTCCTGGAGATTCCAATGAATAGAGGAGCCTGGTATAGAGGGCTACAATATATGGGGTCGCATAAAGTCGGATACGACTAAGCGACTGACACTTTCACTTTCAATACTGTCCCCCACTAACCCCACACTTTCACTTTCAATACTGTCTCCTACTAACCCCATGATCAGAGGCAACTATTCCAGGTATTTGTACAAACCGAAAGCAACTATTCCTAGAGGGAACAAAGTAGGCAGTAAGAGATTAAACTGAAAGGCTACAGTAAAAGAAGGTAGAACTGGGTTCCATGGGAATGAAGAGAAACTATGAGTAGGAGGAAGGCCTAGAATAGAAATAGTACCGTGTGGACAGAAAAAGTCCAAGTCCTCTGGAAAGAAGAGAAAAATGAAACTCGGAGGTAAAAAGCTGAACAAGTTTAAGCTTTAGACTCCTCAAATGCATGAGTCCTTCCTAAGACCCTGGGAAGGGCCCTACCGATGTGTTTATATGAGCACAGTCTGTACAAATAAGATTGCAGAAGCAAAATTTCAGCCACAACAATAGAGAAGCCTGCTGTCTCTCTTCACTTCAATTTTGGCTTCGTTATAGTCTCTCTGGTCAAGTCTCAATAGTGATTAAGAGCATTTCTGAAATTCAGCTAAGGAGAAGTTGAAATTGGGGTAGATTTGGTTCGTACTTAGGGAGGTGTATTTATATTGTTTACAGTTTGCTTATTGCAAGTTGTTCTGGTATATGAATGGCTTCCAGGAATACTCTGACTGTGTTGACTCACCCAGTATCAATGACACAAAAGTATAGGGCCAGAGGTCCTGTTGAAATTCACTCTGATGTATGGAACACTTAACACCAGAAGTATGCGGATAATAAGTAGAAACAAGTTTTGAAATGTATGGAACTAGACTCTGGTCTGTGGAAAATTCTTCCATTCATTAGACATATAAAAATTTTAAGCTGAGGGTTTGGTTTCCATTGACACCATGTCAAAATGGAAATTCACTCCTGTAAGAAATATATTCTATATATAATTATAAACATCATACATTTTTATGAGAGTACAAAATAGAATTTATTTGAATTCCTGTGTCTGCAAGGCACAAACTTACCACAGTTCCACAAACAGCAAGTATTCCATAAGAGCATATTATGAAAGAAACTGGATAAAGGTTTTCTAAATTGGACAACAATCCTAAAAACTAGAATGGTATAACCAATGTTGAGAAATGAAGTTAAAAGAAGCTTCTAAAAACATCAATAAAATTGTTTTATTTAATTTAATTTTATTTATTTATTTATTTTATTGGTTAATTGATTAACCAACCATACTAGAGGAAAGACTGAATTATATTGTTAAGCTTGCTACAAAAATTATTACTAATTTGTTGACATACAATAGGATAATCCAAGAATACACAGGACACATATTTAAGGAAAAAGTTTTATAGAAGTATGTCAATAGTTAAAAATGTTGTTTCTTTTTCACAGAAAACATATCATAACTTAAAGGTTTTGAAAACAAAGGAATTGTTACCGCTAGATTTAAGTACAAGAACACAGTGGAAAATACCGCCTTTAGCACCAGCAGCTAAAAAATATATTCTAAATAAAGCATTGTTATTGATCACCAATATACTGCATTTGTGCTCAGTCGAATCTGACTCTTTGAGACTCCATGAACCACATAACCCACCAGGCTCCTCACTCCTCTGTCCATGGAATTTTCCAGGCAAGAATACTGCAGTGGATTGCCATTTCCTTCTCCAGGGGATCTTCCCAACCCAGGGATCAAACTCGCATCTCTTGTCTCCTTCATTGGCAGGTGGATTCTTTACCACTGAGCCACCTTAGAAGTCCCATCAAGTAGTGCTATCATGCATCTAATTAGGCTTTTGGGTTGTTGTTACTGAGAGCAGAGACCTTTCCCCAAGTTACTTCCTATAATAAAGGCGTTTAACAACTTACGTAGACTGGAACAAAAACTAGAACTCTGTCAGGAACCAATATAATCCCTAGAAACTTCAGTCTCTCAGTCACAGAGCAAGCCAGATCCATGATTATGGTTTACTTACATTTAATTTTCATGCTTTTCTATGATTTTCCACAATAAAATATATTATTTTGTAAAGCTATGGCACAGCGTATTCTAAAATGAGAACTTACACATATTAGGTCAATTGCTAAAGTGGAGAATGGAACTATAGAAATGTATAGTCTCCTTTAATCTTTGAGTTTATGAATTGTCTCAGGGCAAAGAAAAGACTGCTATGGTTTCTTCAGTTCTTTCCCTACAAATGTTTCTGATACTTGTAATTCCAACCACCAACTTATACACTCCCTGGCAGCCTGGAATGTACTAGATCCCTCTCTGCAACTCCTGGAGGGAATAGTTACCGAGCATGTGAGTGGTAGTTTGTAGTGAATGTGTGCTGAATTGACTTTTCCTACCATGACACCTCTCTAACATATTAACTTAAGATCCTGGCCCTGGTGATGACTATCACTTCATCATTTGACATTTACTATCTACTCTATCACTGAGTCTCATTCTTTAGCATCCAACATGATGCCTGACATATAACAGACACTCACTGAATATTTGTTGAAAGAAGGAACAAATGAAGGAATTAACACTTTATTGATTAAGGAGGTTTGATTTCTTTATCCTCTTGGCATATCATATTAGATTATTCCCTCACTTAAAACCCTTTAGTGGATTCCCATTAAAACAAGTCTGTCCAAGCTGCCTCCTGCTTATGTCTGTAATCACTGCTAATAGAGTCAAAATGAATAATAGTGATCCAGATCAGCATCATAAGTGTAACACCAGGAAGAACAGATTTTATGAGAAAGACATGGCTTTATGGTAAAATGTCCAGGAAATGTTGACTAGGTTTCCTAACAACAGGGCTTCTCAGAGCATTTAATATTCAATTATATATCATGACTTTTTAAGGGGGGAACAGAGTGTGCAGAATTTTCCAGATATAATTCATTAACTAGACTAATGTTTCAGAGTTAAAAACCCTGATCCAAATCGAAATAGAGAAAAACCTGCATTTATTTAGTATCTGATAAATACAAAAGTTTCCATCATTCTTAGTGTAAAGAGAAACATCTTAAATTACTTTAACACAATACAGTCTTATGTTTCTATTTTATAATCATGACATTATTTTCTCTGACACCATGGGAGGATACACAGGTCAGTAATAGTCACTCAGCTGCACATATGTTGCATTAGGCATCAGAGTATTTCTTGAGGGTCAACTATTCAATGTGAATGAGAAGTTTGATCCCACTTAATTTGAGAAATTTAGTGAGATGACGGTCTGTTGTGTATCTGATGGAAAGAGAGTGTTGAAAACCAATACCACAAAGCCAGCTGTTAGACTGAATATATTTTCAGTGTCATTTTACATCTGACAATTGCATTTTGATGCACATTGCCTTAACATAAGACAATTCTTCATTGCTCCAGGGGTCTTTAAAATGTACACACCTCATTTGGACATTAGCCTCTAAAATCTTCCATCTTGGTGGAGGCTGAGAGAAAACATCAAGTTGAACCCAGAGAGATTTATCCAGTGATAAATGACCTTAAGACATCTGGAAATCCAGTTTGGAACAGAACAATAAGGTATAGATGCTTATCCTAATCTTTCAGAATTTAAGAAAATATAGGCAAACCTATAAACACCAACTTCAAAACAACTGAAATTAATTCCTTTCTAAAACAAACTTTTTCTTACACATATCAATGTCTCTGAATTGAGATATGTCTTATAATCCAATAGCGATTTACAGTCACTTGGTGAATTCAAACTGCAAAGCTGTGTTTGTATTAGATTTTGGCTCAAGTAATCAGGGGAGGCTTTGTTTTTTTCTTCTTCTACTCAGGGCTAATGTTGAGAAATGCATTTTCTGGCTATCCTTTTCTTCATGGTGGTTTTGTTTGTTTGTTTTTTCATTTACTGATATAGTAAGGATGTAGCGCACATGTGCAACAAGTTTTTTATATTATTAGATTCTCTTAGATTATAGACTGTATTAGATTCCTTGTCTTGAACTTTTTTCTTTTGGGGGTGCACATAAAACAATGGTGCTTTTTCATGGAGGTATTATGGATTCAAGAAATATAATACTTACAAAGCTCAGAGAATTTGCCCCTTTCTCCTCCAGGAAAGAGTAATGCAAAAAGGCAGGATTTCCTTTTGGGATGATAGTATCATATTGAAAAGGAAGCAAGGCACTCTCAACTAAGGCTAACTTCATAACTTAAGTTCATAGACCATTGGGAAATCATTCAAGAACACCACTTATGAATGAGTAAGAGAGCCGAGAGAGAGGAAAGAAATATGGGATAAGAAATTTAAACAAACCCAAACCCAGTGAGAATGTCCAATATGCAAATGAATGTAAAAGAGATTCCAGGATCACATTAAATGGCATGAGGTGGAAAATAAAAATAATTATCAAAGATTCTGTTAGGAGTCAGATCACTATTAAGATGCAAAGAGGCAGAGTGCATATAGAACCAATACATACATTTCTTAGGACCTGGTCGTCTTTAGGAATGTGCCGAGTTCTGATGCTTACAGCTAAAAATGAGTTAACAAAAGAGGATTTGAAAATTTCCAGAAAGTGATTTAACCTAGCCAATTAATATTATCATGGCAAAACAAAAAGAGTCTCCTTTAGGGGAACAATCTTTAAGTAGATAAAGGCTTGTATTTTATTTTTACTAAATAATGTTAACATAAACCAATAACTGTAGCATAAGGGACTAGCTTTTAAGGAGTAACAACAGACTTCCTCTATCTAAGTCAGAATCTAACTTCAGGTTGGTTTCTTCCAGGGACTCACCCTGACCTTCTGGGATTCAGGCAACCTCCTGCAACCTCCTGACTACTTCCATGTTGAGCTACATTTTCTCATCCATGGGCAACCACTGTCTTAGCATCACCTGAGACTGTGTAAAGGCAGGAACAGCTGAGAAGCAAGTCACCAACTTACTGAGAAGGACAGGAGTGCTTTCAAGATGGGACAAAGTACAATCCTGCCTGCCTCGCAGGCTGCACGAGAAGACCTACGAAAGACTTTCTCAGAGACAAGACCCAGCTTTAGGAATATTCAGCCTCAACTGTCTAACTCGAATGTTGATTAGCATCAAAGGTTTCCCCTTCGAGAAAGGCCAGTATGAAAGGCAGTCACTTGGGGAACATCTGGAGAGCAGAAGACAGCATACAGGGATCGTGCATTTCCTCTTTGATGTACAATCACCTCTGCAGAGAAATGGCACATTAGTAAATTTTCGTTTAGCTTTTAGCATACCACTCATCCAACAGGCATCTGCGTCACAGACCCTAAGAAACTAAAATGTGTCCACTTACACCAGGCTGAATAGAGACCAGTTCACGACCCTTCCCACCATTATTCAGTTCCAGATTCACAGGCTCAGAGCTCCTTGCCCACTCACAGTTGAGATGTACAGGTCCAGATGAATCCAGCGCAGATGTAATTAGGTCTAGGGATGCCCCAGAAACTACAGGATTTCTTCTACATTGACTCTCCAACCACCCAATTTTTAAATATTGCCAAATTCAAATAAAAGTACCCTGTTAGAAAGTGGGTCAGTTTCCATTATGTCACTTAAAGTACAAATTTCAAAGTTCTTCCTTTGGAGGAAAAAAACAGGTATATTCCACCAGTCATGTTGCTAAATGATCTCATTCCTCAGTGGATGACATTTCCATTGAATAAAGCATGGGAATTTAATTCTATCCTGAATTGCTATGCCCTTCAGGTCAAGATCTGGTTTAGCAACAACCAATACCCATGGTTTTCTTGTCTTTTTTTATCTCTAGTGGAAAAAAGCAGGATTTAAAGCTACCACTGGTTGAACACATGCCTCACTTTTTAAAACCTAAGTAAATTCAGTCTGGTTTCCTGTGAGTACTGTTTGGAAATGCAGTTTACAAATCTTACTTTTCCATGACATAATACAGGAAGGCTGAAATAATACTCACGCACCTGGAAATGGCTTAAGGAGGAAGCAGGGATGAAAGAGGAGCAAGAGGAAAGTTCATGACAGACCTGCCATGAAAAATGCACTATTTACCAAGTTGGTACATCAAACCTTAGACTAAGTGATAAACAGAGCTACTTAAAACTAAGGTTTCCAACAGTCTTTGTGTATTATTCTCTCTGACAAAGGCTGCCTCTGTAACAGTTTATGAAACAACCAAAGTCAACAGACACAGGCCCACATCCTTGCAGCTTGCAGATACTTTTCCCACAGCCCTATTTATAACTTAACATAATGGGAAGTTCTCTCTTGGCAAAAGAGCTGATTAAGTGTTCCATTTAACAGTGTAATGCAAAGAATGCTTTCTTTTGCTTCAGACCTGCTGTTCTCATATTGTCTCATGCTGTTGAAAATGGAGATTTAGTAACTATTTTCTGAGTTGGTGTGCCTTTGTGATGAGGGTAATCTGGAGACACAAAATGAATAATTAAATTCATGTTGAATTTCTAATCACTTTCTTTTACTTACCCCCAAAGCCATTATTTTAGCCTGTTGTCTTTGCAGCTTGAGAATATGAAATGGACTTTCTGTGGTGAGTTTAAAGCAGAAGAGTTTATCACAAATTTCTCTCTCTCACAGAATGATCCCCTTCATTTATATTTCTATTCTTGTTGATCTGCTCTGACATCTATACTGTCAGGGATATTACATCCATTCAACAAATAACATCTGAAGACGAAAAAAAAAAAAATGAAAAAAAATAACTTAAGGAGGTATGGGACTAAAAAAAGAATGCTGTGAAGAGATTTTGTTATTGGAGTCAATAGGAGTCCAGGCGTATAGTCTTTAAAAGGTTTTTACTCTTTTTACGAATCAACTTGAGGGATTAAAATAATGTAGTCTCAGCTGATTTTGATTGTTCAGTTATCCATCCAATTATTTCACCTTCCTCTTCTTTTAGAATATTATTTGCTCCAGTTGTTCTTCTAAAGCTGAAGCAATCATCAGTTAGAACTAATAAATGAATTCAGCATATTTTCAAGTAATAAAGTTAACATGTGAAAACTGTCATATTTCTATACATTCATGATGAATTTTCAGAAAGAGAAATTAAGAAAACAGTTCCATTAACAACTGCATTAAAAAAAATAAAATGCTTGGGAATAAATTTAAGCAAAGAGATGAAAACTCTGTACTCTGAAAACTCTAAGACATTGATGTAAGAAATTTAAGAAAACACAAATAAATGAAAAGATAAACTGTGTTTGTGGAATGAAAGGGTTAACACTGTTAAAATAGCCACACTACCCGATCTACAGATTCAATGTGATCTCTATCAAACCACCAATGACATTTCTCACAAAATTAGAATAAATAATTCTGAAATTTGTATGGTACCATGAAAGACTCTGAACAGCCAATGCAATCTTGAGAAAGAAGAACAAAGATGGATGTATCATGCTCCCTAATATAAAACTACACTATAAAGGTATATTAATTAAAACAGTATGGTGCTGGCCCAAAAAAAGACACACAGATCAATGGAACAGAATAGAGATCTCAGAAATAAACCCATACATACACTTCCAATAGGGCTCCCCAGGTGTCACTAGTGGTAAAGAACCTGCCTGCCAATGAGGGAGACATGAGAGACATGGGTTTGATCAATGGGTCAGAAAGATCCCCTGAGGAGGGCATGTCAACCCATTCCAGTATTCTTCCCTGGGAATCCCATGGAGAGGAACCTGCCAGGCTACAGTCCACTGGGTCACGAAGAGTCAGACTAACTGAAGCAGTTTAGCCCACATACATACATACTGCCAATTAATCTACGACCAAGATGGGAAAAAATATACAATGGGGAAAAGGCAGTCTTTTTAATAAATGATGCTGGGAAAACTGGATAGTTACATGTAAAGGAATGAAAGTAGAACATTATCTTATATCATATACAAAAGTAAACTCAAAATGGATTAAAGACTTGAATGTAGGACCTGAAACCATAAAACTGCTGGAAGAAAACATAGGCAGTATTATCATAAACATCACTGTTAGTGATATTTTTCTGGGTTTAACACCAGAGACAAGAAAAACAAATCAAAAACGAACAAATGAGGCTACATTAAATTAAAAATTTATTGCACAGCAGGAAAAATCAGCAATAAAATTAAAAGTCAACCTAAAACTTTTAAAGAAAAGTTGTTTTTTGTTTGTTTTTTTAAAACAACTTACTATACTGTTCTCTTTTTTTCCAGTACTGCAAATCTGGCTTAACGCCACCTCACAAACAACATGCTACTAATAGAAACATGTTGACGGCATGAAATATTTTCACATGCATTACATTATTTCAGTCCTCACAACAACACTTTAAGATAGTGAAACTGGTATGACTATATTTGTTATTGATAAACGGAGACTCAGATAATTTAGGGTGACTTCTCCAAAGTAAGCTACAAAGTAGTTGACTTAGGACTTGACCTCAGAATCATTTGAGTCTTTAGTCAGGGTCTTTTCTGCTGAACTATATCCCATTTCCAATTAAAGGTTCTTTTTAAGAACTAAAGAAAATCAGTTTTAAGACAGAAATGTACTTTTAGACATTCATTTTGGAAGAGGCTTGAGGTATTAAGCATGTAGATAATGCCTGTGCTTTATAAATATGATGGCCAGAGAAGCCCATATTTCAAGTAACAATATTTGACTTTTTAATATGGTTGTCTTGCAGAAAATTTCCAAACATTCCCATTCAAGTCATCCAAGGATGACTTTTCTTTCTGGAAATTTGAGTGAAATCCTGTTAGTATTCAAGTTTAAGATGGAATTAAAATATTTCTAAGAAAACTCTTCTGGCTTTATTAAAGCAAAGGAAACCTGGAGTTTTAAACTTCTTTCTTAAGGGCCATCAAGTCAAAATTTTTAGTAAAACTAGTATGACGAAAGGTTTCAGTGGCAGGTTCCAGCACACACACGATGGAGTATTTCTATTTGTCTCGTGAGGGTACCTTGATTAAGGTTTCATGAATGTAACAGTGATATGTGAAAGAAAGAAATATCTTGTTAGAGGTGCCCCCAATTAACCATTTTGTTCATCTAAGTGTAAAGATAATGTTGACACTGAATTATGCAAAAAATAATTTCTCTTAGGGAGTTAGAAAACCACACTCAGAATCTGTTAGGAAAAAAAGACTTCACTCTGCACATCTTGCTTAGTACTAACAACTTCAGTGAAAGATTCTAGAGTAAATGAATACAACATAATCTATAATATTTAGCAAACTATAGTAATAAGAATATAATTTACAGTAAAATTTTTTTTTTGTTTTTTGTTTTTTTTTTTTTAATTTTATTTTATTTTTAAACTTTACATAATTGTATTAGTTTTGACAAATATCAAAATGAATCCACCACAGGTATACATGTGTTCCCCATCCTGAACCCTCCTCCCTCCTCCCTCCCCATACCATCCCTCTGGGTCGTCCCAGTGCATTAGCCCCAAGCATCCAGTATCGTGGATCGAACCTGGACTGGCAACTCATTTCTTACATGATATTTTACATGTTACAATGTCATTCTCCCAAATCTTCCCACCCTCTCCCTCTCCCACAGAGTCCATAAGACTGTTCTATACATCAGTGTCTCTTTTGCTGTCTCGTATACAGGGTTATTGTTACCATCTTTCTAAATTCCATATATATGCGTTAGAATACTGTATTTATGTTTTTCCTTCTGGCTTACTTCACTCTGTATAATAGGCTCCAGTTTCATCCACCTCATTAGAACTGATTCAAATGTATTCTTTTTAATGGCTGAGTAATACTCCATTGTGTATATGTACCACAGCTTTCTTATCCATTGTATATAGTAATTTTGAAGAACTATATGGAAAAGATTTTTTTTTAATCTGAAAGGTCAAAGAAAACAGATCTTAAAATATCAGAGTTTTGATAGAGAAAAGTTTTGAAAAAGTAAATCTAAATGGCAAAAGTGCCCACCATATTTCAGATCCAACAAGATAAATGAGACCCTCACCAACAGGGCAGGCTATTACTGTGATTAATTAGAAATGGTGTGGATCCACAGGAGATTCAGCTTTTTTTATGCCGGCCAGCAAGAAGGGCTTGTGCAGATGACTCATCTTACAGCCAAAGCAATCATTTTCACTGGATGACCCCAATGTCTAGCCTATAGTTAACAACTATAAACAAATTAACACCCCCAGTTATCTCAGCATATATTATGAGGCCCTGTTTATCTTGGAGAGCTCCCTTGGACAGGCTTCCTTCCATTAGTAAAAGTTAGAGCACTGTGAATCTTTCAAGGTGTTTTTTCTATGTTTATCTGTGTGTTTAGGTGAACTCCAAGTTGCTTCCTGAGGAAACATTGGACCTAAACACAGATATCTTGGTTTTTCGTCCACAGAGAAGAGGGAAAGGCTTCTCCTTAGATATTCTGGTTGGGAATTTGTCAACACTTCTGAGAGGATGTTGGCCAGACCCTGTGCAGATGATTGTTACAGCCTGTCACTAACAGGCAGAACAGCCGCGCTCCAGATGCTGGCCACGGGGTGAAGACTCTCCTGCTGACTTGCCTGGCAGTACCAAAGAGAAGGCCGATTAAGAAAAAGAAAGTTTAGCTGCCTGAAGGATAGTCCAACAAATTCAGACCTAGAGACTGGCCATACAGAGTGAAGTCAGAAAGAGAAAAACAAATATCATATAATATCACTTATATAGGGCTTCCCGTGTGACTCAGCTGGTAAAGAATCCACCTGCAATGCAGGAGACCTGGGTTTGATCCCTGGGTTTGGGAAGATACCCTGGAGAAGGGGATGGCTACCCACTCCAGTATTCTGGCCTGGAGAGTTCCATGGATTATAGTCCATGGGGTCACAAAGAGTCAGACACGACTGAGCAACTTCTTCACTTCACTTCATATGTGGAATCTAGAAAAATGGTACAGGTACACTTAGTTGCAATGCAGAAATAGATAGATGTAGAGGACAAATGTATGGATACTAAAGGGATGGAATGAATTGGGAGATAGGAACTGAGACACACACACACACGAGAACCTGGGCTTCCCAGGTGGCTCAGTGGTAAAGAATCTGTCTGCTAATGCAGGAGACACAAGAGATGTGGGTTTGATCCCAGGGTCAAGAAGATCCTCTGGAGAAGGAAATGGCAACTCACTCCATTATTCTTGCCTGGAATATCCCAGGCACAGAGGAGCCTTGTGGGCTGCAGTCCATGGAGTCACAAAAGAGTCAGTCATGACTGAGCAACCAAACAACAACAACGACAATAAGAACAATAACACAGGGAACTTTATGACGCTACTTGTCTACCCCAAAATGCCTGTGCGCCTCATAGCAGAATTTTTTGTACTAGTTATAGAGATAATTGTGCCCAACATTTCAGGGGTTCATGTCTACCTACAAAAAAGTCATTTTCTAGTCTCTGTGCCAGAAATAGTATGTTTCCCTGAGTGGTTTTCTTTAATCGTATGGACATTATGAATCCTATAATGATACCCCCTCCAAACCTCTCCTCATTCGCTGCTACGAAGTCTAGAGCTGCATTTGTTTCCAGCCTCTAATACACATTTAGGACATCAAGGCAGATATTTTGCTAAATTCTGGTTTAAATATTCCAATTTTGAACCAACTCAACTTTACTACCTATTTATTTATATTTTATTTTATGTCACTGCACATCTTCCTTTATATATATAAATTTAAAAATATATTATATTTTAATTTATATAATTATTTTAATTTTTATATAATATATATAAATAATAATATAAAATATATTTTTTACATACACATCACATATGTGAAGTCACTCAGTCATGTCCGACTCTTTACAACCCCATAGACTGTAGCCTGCCAGGCTCCTCCGTCCATGGGATTTTCCAGGCAAGAATACTGGAGTGGGTTGCCATTTCCTTCTCCAGGGGATCTTCCCGACCCAGGGATTGAACCCGGGTCTCCTGCGCTGCAGGCAGACTCTTTACCATCTAAGCCACCATACATTAAATATATATATTTAAAGCTCTTTTGGAATGATGCAAACTGCACATGACTGTAAGATCAGAGCTACTGCTATAAACAAGCAATTTGTATCTCTCTCTAGGAGGCTTTGGGTTTCCCAGGTGGCGCTAGTGGTGGTAAAGAAACCGTGGGCCAACACAGGAGAAAAAAGAGATGTGGTTCAATCCTTGGGTTGGGAAGATCCCGTGGAGGAGGACATGGCAACCCACTCCAGTATTCTTGCATAGAGAATCCCATGGACAGAGGAACCTGGCAGGTTACAGCCCATAGGGTCACAAAGAGCCAGACACGACTAAAGCAACTTAGCTCACATGCATGTGAAGGTCTTCAGCTACATCTGTCTCTAAATACATGCTCTTAAAAGCTATTCTAAATAAGATTATAATTTCAATTGTTTTTCCTTATACTTTTTACTTTTTATTTTAATAATAATATGCTGCTCATCTGTACCTGTTCTTGCAAAGTGAAAGTTGCTCACTCCTGTCCAACTCTTTGAGACCCCATGGACTACAGAGTCCATGGAATTCTCCAGGACAGAATACTGGATTGGGTAGCCGTTCCCTTCTCCAGGGGATCTTCCCAACCCAGGGATCAAACCCAGGTCTCCCGCATTGTAGGTGGATTCTTTCCAGCTGAACCACAATGTAAGCCCTCTCTCTTACTAAATTTAAAATTTAGTGTTCAAAATTTAATACATGGATAAGAATGTATAATTTGAAATATATTTTTTTCTACAATGGGCTTGTAAAATTTTATTCCTAGGCATTGCAATGTATACCTTCAAGACTCTGAATCTAGGATACTGGTAGAGATATAAGAATCGTGAAGCTCAAGATCTCTAAGAACTACAATGTAATTGGCTGACCAAAGTCTGTGTGAAATAATTTCAGTAATTAGAATGTAGGATAGCTATTTTGGTATGATAGAAAGGAAACTAGATGAGCAGCTTCCTTACATTCCTCAGTACACACTGACCACCTTGGTTTAGTTCTAGAAATATTCTTGATGCAAAATTTTAATTTTAGTGACTGGATTGAAACTGGATTATGTATATTAACCAATTTACATTTCTAGAAGATACATAGAAAGCAATTCTTGTAATAATTTACTGACACAGCCAATATATAGTCCCCCAAAGGCCATTATACTCCAGTAATTAAGCAAAGAATTTAAAATTCTGTTTCATTTTCTCAAAAAAAGAGATAGAAGTAGAAGTACAAGTGACTGGGATAAAACTAAATCTAAGTTATTCGTATTGCTTGGGGAAAATGTAAAAATATTAATATTTAAACTTATTGAAGTTAAATATGTGTTAAAATTTAATGTTATCCAACAAAAAATTGAAATAAAACATTTAACTTCCAAATAGGTATAGTAGAAAAAAGAATAGTGAAAATACAGAAAAAGTTCAGAATACCCTATACTTCAAAATAAAATGTCACAATGTGAAGGAGAAATGTTGAACTGGATCATGTTATGAGCTAAGCATCTAAGGAATAAAAGCAATTTCATATACAGTTAGCAAAAATACTGAAAGAGTACAGGTAAACATCCATAAAGAGAAATATAAAAGGAAAAGAGAGGTTCCTTATTAAATAAGCAAAATCTAAAGAATCTCACACAGTTGCACTCATCTCACATGCTAGTAAAGTAATGCTCAAAATTCTCCAAGCCAGGCTTCAGAATATGTGAACTGTGAACTTCCTGATGTTCAAGCTGGTTTTAGAAAAGGCAGAGGAACCAGAGATCAAAGTGCCAATATCCACTGGATCATGGAAAAAGCAAGAGAGTTCCAGAAAAATGTCTATTTCTGCTTTATTGACTATGCCAAAGCCTTTGACTGTGTGGATCACAATAAACTGTGGAAAATTCTGAAAGAGATGGGAATACCAGACCACCTGACCTGCCTCTTGAGAAATCTGTATGCAGGTCAGGAAGCAACAGTTAGAACTGGACATGGAACAACAGACTGGTTCCAAATAGGAAAAGGAGTTCATCAAGGCTGTATATTGTCACCCTGCTTATTTAACTTCTATGCAGAGTACATCATGAGAAACGCTGGACTGGAAGAAACACAGGCTGGAATCAAGATTGCCGGGAGAAATATCAATAACCTCAGGTATGCAGATGACACCACCCTTATGGCAGAAAGTGAAGAGGAACTAAAAAGCCTCTTGATGAAAGCGAAAGTGGAGAGTGAAAAAGTTGGCTTAAAGCTCAACATTCAGAAAACGAAGATCATGGCATCCGGTCCCATCACTTCCTGAGAAATAGATGGGGAAACAGTGGAAACAGTGTCAGACTTTATTTTTTTGGGCTCCAAAATCACTGCAGATGGTGACTGCAGCCATGAAATCAAAAGATGCTTACTCCTTGGAAGGAAAGTTATGTCCACCCTAGATAGCATGTTCAAAAGCAGAGACATCACTTTGCCAACAAAGGTCCATCTAGTCAAGGCTATGGTTTTTCCTGTGGTCATGTATGGATGTGAGAGTTGGACTGTGAAGAAGGCTGAGCACCGAAGAATTGATTCTTTTGGACTGTGGTGTTGGAGAAGACTCTTGAGAGTCCCTTGGACTGCAAGGAGATCCAACCAGTCCATTCTGAAGGAGATCAGCCTTGGAATTTCTTTGGAAGGAATGATGCTAAAGCTGAAACTCCAGTACTTTGGCCACCTCATGCAAAGAGTTGACTCACTGGAAAAGACTCTGATGCTGGGAGGGATTGGGGGCAGGAGGAAAGGGGGACGACAGAGGATGAGATGGCTGGATGGCATCACTGACTCGTTGGACGTAAGTCTGGGTGAACTCTGGGAGTTGGTGATGGACAGGGAGGCCTGGTGTGCTGTGATTCATGGGGTCACAAAGAGTCAGACATGACTGAGCGACTTAACTGAACTGAACTGAAAGAACCTCTGAAGAAAGACAAATAGTCTAGTATTTTGTCTGGGGAAATCTGATAGCAAATTTGAGGGGAGGCACACTGTTAGCTTGGAATGGAGACATAATTCTGAACCCTAGTTTCTCAGCATCTTTAATGTGATACAGTCCCCAATTATGCCTGGGTCCAATAATTACCTCACCACTAACCAGCATGGTTGAAAAATCATGAATCTTGGAGACCTGAAAAGCTGAACCATGTCAAATGGAAGATTCAGCAATTTGTTATTTTGTTGCCATGATTTTGCAATGGTAGAATTGGTGATTGCTTTCCATGAACCAACAGTGTATTTTCAGCTTTGTGTAAAAGAATATTTTTCAGTACTCTATCAAACAACAATTTTAGACAGTGAATCCTAAAAGAAAACTATTCCTACAACAATAAGGGAGGCAGAACTAAAATAATAATATTTTGCTGATTCAAAAAAAAAATAATAGTTAAGCACAGATATCATGAATGAATGGTTTTTGGATACTGGTTTTATTACACATTCTTTGACTTCACTGGCATTTATGTGCTGCCATAAAATTATTATTATCATTTTAGTGGGAAATAGAGAGGATGCAGGTGGGGAGAAAGCTACTTGAGAAACAAGAGTGAATAAATGATATTCTCACATCATTTAAAACAAATCCTGCCACCAATTGCCTATAACTCCCTTCCTGTACCATGTGTTGCTAGTTTGGGACTATAAATGTGACAAGCATTAAGTGAAATCTCAGCCAAATACTACTGGAATAGTGAAAACTACAATTTATCGTGTACCAAGGATTTAAAGATTAATTTTGCGCTTAAAAAAAAAGAGGGCTGAAATTTTAAAGGTAGATAATTATTCTTTTCATTGTTGAAATTAGAACTTAATATTCATTTTACAGCTAACATTACTAAGCTTTGGGGATTCCTGTTTGGACTCGGTAATGGAAAAGGAAGGGTTAGGAAGATGCTTTATTCTTTACTGTTATATATTCTTCAAATTCAAGGTAAGTAAAATATTTATAAAGTCATTTTAACAAGGGTATTATTCAAAGTAAATTCAAGGAGTAACATAAAAGTGAAGTGAAATATTTTAAGCCTGTAGAAAAGTAAATTCTTCATTACTTGCAGAGGAGACACTTAATTCATTTCACCATAGAATGAGTCATACCATTCCTGCCCTCAGCTGATATCTGGCAGCTGTACATCTTGGAGGCTAGTGTGGGAATTTGGAGAGATGATAAAGCCAGAAGCCCAGGGAAGTGTCCAAGAAATGCAGACAAGAGGTCAACTCTGAGGAAGAATTTAGGTGGAAAAGCTGTTGGGTCATACTTTCTCCAGTGGGTAAAAGAAAAATTGCCCAGAGCCGCCATAAGAATATCATTTCAATCCCCTGCCCCCGCCCAGATTTTGCTAGCAGCCTGTCCCTGTTTGGCTGTGTGCTCCCTGGGGGCAGGATTTACGTGTGTGTTCCTGGTGATTCTGGCAAAACAGGAGGAGATCAAGGAAAGTTTATCTCTGAGGAGAGAAAAAAACTGAGAGATAAAGTCCCACGGCATAGATTTAGAAGATGTACCTAGAACTTGTTCTTTGCAAAATGTTGATAAGGAGTGTAGGAAGAGTATGGGAAATGGTAGAACAGATGAGGGAAGAATAATGTGATCCAGGAGATGTGTAAGCAGAATCAAGAAAACTTGATAAGCAGAACAGAGGGAGGTATGTTTCAAAAGTAAAGAAATGGTCAACAGTGACAAAGGGAGCAGAAATGTCAAGTATAGGGAGAATTGGAAAACACACAAGTCCCCTATATATGAAAAAGTTCTGTTTCCGGAGAACATCTGTAAGTGCAGTTTGTTCGTAAGTCCAACAAATTTAGCCTAGGTACCCAACCAGCACAATCAGCTATGTAGTACTGTACTCTACTAGGAATGAAAACAAATTATAGTGGTGAAGGCAGTTCATTCCCAGTCGATATGAGGGCTTTGTAGAGTCAGATCTCTTCATATGAGATTTCCTGGGGATGAGAGAGATTACGACATCAAAGGAGGAAGTGTCATGTGTAGAGCATCATCTACCATGATCAGCTACCAAGCATTTGATGATGCAAAGCCTCACTACTCAGGAGTGTGGTCCACAGAGCAGCAGCATCCGTGATGCTTGGCAACTCAGTAGAAACGCATCATCTGCAGCCTAATCTAGATACCCAGACCTGCTCAAACAAGACTCTGCATCTAACTAGACCCCAGGCAATTCACATGCACACTACAGCTAGAGAAGTACTGTTTGAAATTTACATCAAAAGACTTCCTGAAGCACAGGAGTGTAATATTCTTTATTCCTCCATACCTGAACTCGACCTCATCACAAACATTCAAGCTCCCATCTGATGGGGACAATAACTACTCTACATGTGTCGTTTCCAGTTAGGGCAGTGTCTTCCTGGAGTAAATATGTCATTCCTTCAAGATTCAACTTCAGTTAATAGAACAATCAGGGAAGTACCCTCATATCAGAAGTCTCACATCTATTATTTATTGCTCAGTGACAAATGACCCTGAAATATAGTGACTTAAAAGTAACTACCACTTGTGAAAAATTTCTGATAATTCTCTGGGTCAGCTGGACAGTGTCTATTCTAGGCTGGTTTGACTGATCTCTGTGGTCAGCTCACAGCTGCAAGATCTCTCCTGGGCCCCACTTTTGCCAGTGAAAATCAGAATTTCAAGGCCTTAGACACATACTCAATGTCTTTGTTCTAGGGGAATTAGGACCTCTCACCAGCCCTCCCCACTGCTCTCTCTACAGCCAAGAACAACTTGTACAGCAAGCTGCCAGAAAAGTGAGAGAAAGTGACATTTTTAATATTTTAAAATACCTTTTATATTTATAACTTAACATGAGATATTTAATGCACATCAGTTCACTTCAGTTCAGTTCAGTCGCTCAGTCGTGTCCAACTCTTTGCGACCCCATGAATCGCAGCACGCCAGGCCTCCCTGTCCATCACCATCTCCCAAAGTTCACCCAAACCCACGTCTATCAAGTCAGTGATGCCATCCAGCCATCTCATCCTCTGTTGTCCTGCCCCCAATCCCTCCCAGCATCAGAGTCTGTTCCAATGAGTCAACTTTTCGCAAGAGGTGGCCACAGTACTGGAGTTTCAGCCTTAGCATCATTCTTTCCAAAGAACACCCAGGGTTGATCTCCTTTCGAATGGACTGGTTGGATCTCCTTGCACGTACATACACACAAAAGGGTTTCCCAGGTGGTGCTAGTGTAAAGAACTCGCCAGTGCAAGAGACGTAAAGGACTCGAGTTTAATACCTGAGAGGGAAAGATCCCCTGGAGAAGGCATGGCAACACACACGAGTATTCTTGCCTGGAGAATCCCATGGACAGAGGAGCCTGGCAGGCTGCAGTCCATGGGGTCCCAAAGAGTTAGAAACGACAACTGGAGCGACTTGGCACGCGCACACACACAAAACTCCACCACCTTGTAATAAAGATATTAACAGAGGAGAAAAGTTTATCTCGGGGTATTTAAGGAACTTCCCACAGGGACAGAATATATATGGTGGGGCCAGAAACGGAACCTAGTCTAGTTGTCCCTCTCTACTATGTAAGGAAATGCCTAAGCACAGAGCACGGCATTATTAGTCCCTATTTACCCTCAACGTTCTTTTTCAGTGCAGGCCTGTGGCCATTTTCACATGCTCCCTCCATGTACTGGCCACCCTTTTATTTGGCATCTCATCACCCTTTGGAAATCCACCCTATAAAGATGTCCAGCCTAGAAGAGTTGTATTACAATGATCATTGTTCATCACAACTTAGAACTCTGTTAGTAGGGACCTCTCCCCCGTAGGTGTTCAGCAGGGCTGGGAGGTAATTTCAAAGAAACCACAAGAAGCTCACTGCGATGTTGTTCCTACTGTAGTTGCACACATATTCAGGATGTATCCTTGAAGCACAGGTCTCCTTCCTGCTACTAACATATCCCTACACAGACTCTGGGTTTTATGGCTCCTTTGTTTCTTTGGAGATACTGATATTTCTTTCCTTTCTGTACTATCAGATTCCATGTGCCTGCAGACGTTCTCCAAAACAAACATTCCTCTCACTCTTCCCAATCTAAAGCACTGTTCACTATTAAAAAAGGAAGAAAGTCATCTTACCACAGTTGAAAGGGAAAGTGGCTAAATTTAGACACAAGTTTTGGAGTCATCTCTCCTGCCAGGACTCTGGCAAAATTAAAATTTCCAAACAATTCTGCATTAGGAAGTCAGATAGGTAACCAACAAGGACCTACTGTTTAGCACATGTAACTATGCTCAATATTTTGTGATATCCTATAAGGGAAAAGAATCAGAAAAAAGAATATGTGTGTAAATATATATATATATATGTGTATGTATGTATGTATATAACATACGCATTACATATATTTATATATGTAACTAATACAACCTTGAAACTAATACAATTTTGTAAATCAACCATACTTCAATTAAAAAAAGAAAAAGAACATTCAATAATAAAAAATTGGGGAAAAAAGTCACATGTGGTAAGACTGAGATTTGTGGCAGGAGCCTTGGCAACCGGCAATATGAGCATCACTGGAGCAGGAAAGGCAGCTTCTCCATCAGCTTCTTAAACACTTAACCATCTCTGATCTTGAGCTACTCTTTTCTATTTGCCAGCCTAGAAAACACACACATGATCTCGGAAAGTTGTTAGCTTTCAAAGCCAGTCCTTTTCCAAGCCATTATGCAAGGAAGAGAAAACTGCCTGCCACCTGTTAAACATCTCCAGCAGTAGGCTGAGAATCTACACCATCATGTAGATAAACCAGGAACCTGGTTTATTGTCTTTGTATGCCAGCAGTCATTGGAAAAGCAGAAATCTTCAGGAAGGAGCCAAGATAGAGTATAGGAAAAATATTTCATTGAGCTGTCTAGAAACAGTATTTTATAGGCTATGGAAGGGAAAAAGGAAACATCTAAAATCACCACTTCAAATAAAAGGTGCAAACATTGGTGTTTTTTCTTTCATCCTTCGGCTGTCTTTAAAGTGATTCTCATGGGTTATGGTGAAATACTTCATTGGGAGAATATGAAGAGAGTCAAAGTCTGGCTCTTTCCTCCCCTGCTCTGAATAAGCTCTTGGAGAGTTTAAGAAAAAGGTCAGTTTTCTTTTCCTTCTCTTTTACAGAGTCTATGACACCATGGCCCTTCCTCAAGTGTAAATTCCAGATTTCTGCACACATTTCATTAAAGGCAAGTTCTCATTCTCCAGTAGACAGAGACAATTCTTTTTCCTCCAGGTGAAGTCTTTCTCCCTCTCTTCCCACTGTCACCTGGCAACATGGTATTACACCACTTTGAGAGATGGCATGCTGTGGACAGTCCTGGATTCAAATATGGCTCTATTCCGAACAAGCATGATCCTGGGCAGGACATGTAACTTTTCCAAGCCTCGGCTTCACAGTTTGTAAAGAGGGACTAGTTATATCTGCTTCTAAAAGCTGCTCAAAAAACCAAATGTAAAATATCTGAAACAGTACACTCAATCATTGGTAGCTATGATTAATACTATTATTGCACCTTAAGAAAACAGATACTAAAAGCTACTAATTTTTCATAGCAGGAACAAAGTAAGTCTTTAAATGAGGGGAAAATTAATGGATGGATGGACAAACTGAAATAACATTTTATTTATTAGCCTAGACACCTTTTCTATCCATTTCACATATCAAAACTACTTCCTGAAGAAGGTCTAATATGCCTTGGTCAAGGGGTGACATGAAGGCCAAGCTCCAGAAAGAGTTTAACCACTTTAAGATTAGTGTAAGCTTTCATTATTTGAGTCCAATGTATGAATATTACATTTAATTTCAATTATTTTCATCCATTCAGATGCATGCATTCCACCTGCATGACTTCACCCAAGAGGAGAACTGAAAGATCTAGAGAAAATGAGAGAAAAGCAAATAAATACTGAAACATGTCAGCACACCTTGTGGGAGAAAAGAGCTGGGGAGAAAGGGAGAGAGGACTAGCAGGAACCACTTGCTACCCATGTGGGTTTTCCTCACGTCCGACGGGAGCATCTATGCTATTTCAGAATAAAGGGCTCTCCTTGGTGGAAATGACCCACCCTCCTCACTGCATTTTGTAATGGCTCATGTGCATTCATTTATGGCCTGGATTTACCTGAAGAACTGGACTAAGTGAGGAAAATGAGATGGATAGAAATGGAGGTAAATTCAGCCTTAATGAGAAAAACATGAAAATTCTTTTTAAAAAAATGAAGCGCTAATATATAAAATGTGAACTCTCCAGATTGACTGAGTCATTTGGAAGTTTATTCATGAAAGCATTCACTTTCTTCCTCCCCCACGTTTTTTCATTAAACTTCTCTTTGCTTCAGTTTAAAAGTAGCAACATTTTATGTTCTTTTCCCAGAAGGGAAGACCAGAAGAGTCAAGTCAACAAGTAAAAAATTATTTATAACTCAAAATAACTATTAGGGTTATTGGTATGGTACAGAGGGAATAGAAAATCCAAATTAGCTTTATAGTATCCATTTAGAATACTATACATACTCCTTAATTTTCTCATTCCCTTACTTTTTGCTTCCGCCTTTATATCATGTCTATTCATTTTGTTTTTCTCTCATTTATTGTATACTTTCGTTCTGTTTTATAAATTGTGTATTCTTTCTGAACCATTCAGGTTCTCATTTATTTCTTATAAATGAAGAAATTCATATTTCAGGTTTCTTATATTTTTCTGTTTTTTTTTATCCTTCTTCCTTCATATTCTTTTTTCTCAGTTCTTATACTAACAAAGTCAAGTAAAAAGAGAAGCTTAAGGAATTAACAAAACAGAGGAAAATCTGTTACAAAAATAAACAGTGAGAAATCTTAAAACAGATGCAGTGGGTGACAAATAAGAACAGAGGAGGAAAGGGAACCAGCAAGGAGAGAGAGAGAAGGAGAAAAAATAGAAAACAGGAAAAGAGTCAACAGTTCTTATTTTAACAGCCCCTAGGTACTCCCTACACTCAACTCCCCCATTCAATCTATGCTTTATTTCTTTATGCCCATGGAATGAGAAAACAGGAAAGGGGACTTGCATGAAAGCACTTAATCCCCAATGGGATGATGGAGTAAAGGAAATGGCCCAAGAACGCAAATATGGGAAGTGCTGCCCATTTCCTAATTCTCTTATTCACATTTACACCTCTTTGTAGTAGCCAGGCCTTTTATTTTTTGTTCCATGACACTCAGTTGATGTCTTTTCTTACCTTAGTCTCATATTCACTGTTTCTTATGTTCTTATCCTCTCATCTCTTAGAAATCCATGTTTCCCTTTCCCTGTTCTGAACTTTGAAGGTTAACTATAGATTCTCTGGCAGCCTCATCAGCTTCCTTGCTCATGCCAGTCATAGCTGTTCTGTTGCCCTAGCTCTTCCCTATCGAGCTTCTCACCTCAACAACCATGATCCTTACTCTCAGAAGATGACTTTGCTTCTTTCTTCATAGAAAAAAAAAAAAAAAAAGGTAGAGGTGTTGCTCAGGAGCTCCCTCACTTCCGGCATTCACATGAGCATCTACTACTTCACTCACTTCTGTGATCAAGTGTTTCATAGCCCAAAACTAATTCTTGTACCTGCACTCTCAATCCCATCCTTTCTAAGCACCCTACCTCATCAATTATTTTCAGTCCCACTCCTGTGTTGATGCCACTAGCCTTTGTGATACTATATATATATATATATATATATATATATTTATATATATGCATGCACGTGCATACACACACACACAGACACACAGACACACACACACACACACACACACATATATATATATATGGGATTGGTCAAAGGATGCTGTTAAATTAATTAAACAAGGAGGCCGTTAGCTTGAGGTGGCTCTAATTCTTTGGTGACTTACAGAAACAAATTAGAATCTAAGCCTGTAAATGGCTAAAGGGTAAGAAATTGAAACCCAAGGACAACCAATCACAGCCAACTAGGCTTTAGGCTTGGAGAAGGCAATGGCACCCCACTCCAGTACTCTTGCCTGGAAAATCCCATGGACCCAGGAGCCTGGAAGGCTGCAGTCCATGGGGTCACTGAGGGTCGGACACGACTGAGCAACTTCACTTTCACTTTTCACTTTCATGCACTGGAGAAGGAGATGGCAACCCACTCCAGTGTTCTTGCCTGGAGAATCCCAGGGACGGGGGAGCTTGGTGGGCTGCCGTCTCTGGGGTCACACAGAGTCAGACACGACTGAAGTGACTTAGCAGCAGGCTTTAGGCTATAGCCAATCAAATCATTTCCTTTCCTTGCTTCTGCACTTTCTCTCCTTCCTCTGGCTCCTATTGGCAGAGCACTTCTAACCTCTTTGGTTTGACACCTCTCAATTTGAATGGAGTTTTGCCCAAGTGAACTCTCTAAAAATTTTAGCATACTTTAGTTTACATTTTAACAATGATATGACCAAAGAGGAAGAGGAAGGAAAGAACTTAATGAATAAGATGGAGGTAATGAACATAATTAAGAAGGAGGGTGGGGTGAGGGGAGGAAAAGTCTTACGGCAAGAGGTAGAGGAGGAGAGAGATTTGTTCTGGAGAGGGTGAGGAGTAAGAAATGGGACCTGCCAGGGGATTTGAGGTGGATCTACTTTAGCATCCTGGAAGAGATGTCAGTAAGACACATTTTTCTCTTAGGATGTACTTCTTTTTCTGTGACACAAGAAAACTTTCAGTGTGTGAGATGTGGCTTCGATTAAGTTACATCTCCCCATCTTTAAAACAAAAGCAAAAACAAGCAAAATTTGAAAATATCCCTCAAGCCGACATCCCTCTCTGGCTGTATGGCCACTGGGATTCTTGAAAGGTTTCTATAGGCAAGGTTTCTGCTTGCTCTCTAACCGTTACTGTTGTTCAGTCGCTAAGTCGTGTCTGACTCTTTGTAACCCCATGGACTGCACCACGACAGGCCTCCCTGTCCCTCACCATCTCCCAGAGTTCACCCAAGTTCATGTCCATTGAAGCAGTGATGCTATCAAACCATCTTATCCTCTGCCACCCTCTTCTTCCTTTGCCTTCAGTCTTTCCCAGCATCAGGGTCTTATTATACCAGCATCAGGTATAATCACTCTCATTATACTTTCAAAAACATAGTTCAAAAGAGTTACCATTCATCTTGCGTCTACTAGGTGCCAGACCCCTAGCTTCACAGACATTATTTCCTTCATTCTTCAAGTAACCATCCCTGCATTTTAATGTGGTTGAAGACTTATTTCCTAGGCCAAAGGCAGAACTAAAACAGGTCCTTTCTCCTTTCATCTAGTGGCTTTACACAGATAGCCGCCAAGCCAGCAAATAGGGGTAAAGAAAAGCCATGTTTATTGCCTCCTCCCTCCACTCTTTTGCTCAGAATAGAAAGAAAGCATTGCTCTGCTTTCTCTCGGAGAAATGATCTCATGCTCCCATCACTCAGGGGACTCATTGTAGACTGAGGACCAATGTGCTGGAGGGAGTACCCACAGGGGCCTTCAGTGTGCTGAGAACCATCCTGCTCACCTCATCTCATGAGCACAGGGATGGAATGCATAGCTGTGCTGTCCATACACACCTTAGTGTGGAATGGAATAGAAAGTCTCGATCTCCAAATGTTCCCTTGTTTCTAGAAGATTCCCTGTTGGTAGTGCCAAGAAGTCTAATGGAATATTATCACACAGGACAACAAGGGCCAAGAATCAACTAGTAGATTTCTGATACCTCTGCTGACTCCCAAAGGCAAAATTAAACTGCCAAGCACTCAGGCACTACTTGGGGAAGAAAAGGATTAGAGATTATCTGAAAGGACTACTGTAAACTGAAAGTAGACAAAATATTATCAGGCAAGTGGAATTTTCTCCAGTAACCATCCGGTATTTACAATCAGATTAAATAATTTCCTAAAATGAAGCTACTACATTTTTCTTTACACGTAAGTGTGTATTAGGCTAAATTCCAGACCCCACAGGAAAAACGGAAAACTCTTTAGCCAGTGCTTAGCCTAGAGTAAATTCTTAATAAATGACAGTTGAGATAGTTAATTCAGAAGTCATCGTGTGTCATAATGATTAATGATCAAATTTTTTAGAACTGGGAGGTTCAATTAAAGGTCATTGAATGCTATAGTTGAATGTGAAGAGAGTCTAGAAACAATCCAACGAAACTGTACAATTTTAGAAATCACAGCAGCAAGTTCCAGAAGATAAAGAATTCCCTGAGGATCATGCAGATAGCTCTCTTCAGGCCTTTCTGATAGCCTGGCCCATTCTCACTTAGTAATCACAATATGTTGATGGCAAGGGTTATTTATAAGATGGTCACCCACCCTCTCCACAACTTCCCCCACCCCCCGACCTCACCCAAGCACTGTGAGTAAGTGAATGAAATGGTTCCATAGTTTGCTGCTTTGTCTCATTTTTGTTATTTTTTCTATGGCTATGATTTTATTATGCTTTGTCCCAGATTTCAATATGGAATCAGGAAGTGGTTGTGTGCACAGAAAGTGTATATTTAAGAGAGCTCCACATGTAACCAAATCCTTCAATACTGTATTATATCTGTAATAGATGGGAGTAAGCCTTCAATTAAGAGCCAAGCCAAAAGTCCTCGATGATAGAGTTTAGTGATTATGTGTTTTCATAGTGTTGGTGGATGCACATTAAATCTAGGAAAATGAGACTTGTGACATTTGGAATACGGGTGTGTGGTAATGGAAAGAGCCCTGGACTAGGGGTCTGGCGACCTCAGTCCAAGTCCACTACTGAGACCTTGGGCCACCCTGTATTCTTCTCCCTCTCCCTCAGTTTTTTCTCAGCTATAAAATGTAGATGGTTCTTGCTCTACTTTTCACAAGGTGATCATGGCAATCAAACCAGATACTTTAAAGGGTTTTGTAAACACTAACAGGTTCAGTGGGAAAGAATCCACCTGCCAATGCAGGAGACATGGACTCCATCCCTGGGTTGGGATGACCTCTGGAGAAGGAAATGGCAATCCACTCCAGTATTCTTGCCTGGGAAATCCCATGGACAGAGAAACCTCCAGGCCTACAATCCATGGGGTCGAAAAAGAGCTGGACATGACTTAGTGACTAAACAACCAACAACCAGACTGTAACAGCTAATCAAACATGCAATGCTAGGACTTTCCCAGTGGTCCAAGGGTTGAGAGTCTGCCTTCCAATGTAAGGGATGTGAGTTCAATCCCTGGTTGGGGAACTAAGATACTACATGCCATGGGGCAACTAAGCCTGCACGCTGTGATTATTGAGCTGTGAGCTCTAGAGTCCATGCTCCACAATGAGAGAAGGCTCCTTGCACCACCGCAAGTAGAGAAAGCCCTTCCTCCCCAACGAAGACCCAGCGCAGCCAAAATTAAAAGAAAAAACATTCAACGCTATTCACCATTCTAATTATCCATGAGTGTCCTTCTCTATGTTTCTTTCTCCTCCTTTAAACCTTGGTGAGGATATTCAGTGATTCTCTTGCTGGTTATTTAGTCCTGAGAGCTGCCATTTCAAAGTTAGCTCCAGATTATTTTTATTATGCATCCCCTCTTGTTTTAAATGCTGAATGGCAGACACATCTTATTTTGCTACTTTTAAGCTCCCAGATTTGTTCTCTAAATCAATTGGAAATTGCAGTTAGAGGATTCGTTATTTGACTTTTAAGTTGCTTTACTGTCCAGGCCTATTCTTGTACTGATTAAAAATTTCCATTGTCTATAACATAAAGATATTTGGCTGGTCTTAGAATTACCTGGAGCATCATTCCCATTGTGGGGCCCACTGGTGAGAAAGAATAGGTCATGCATATTCAGAGATCTAACACCAGAGCTGAGCCCAGGGCCCTTGTGGGGAAAGAGCTTTATTTACACAACATATATACCTTTTGAGTTCTAAGTTTCATCAGGACCGCATCTGGTTCCAGAGAGATATTCTAAACTAGAATAAGATTTGCCTCTTTACATCCTAATGTCAACATTTGTGTTTGCAAAAAACACTTTCAAAATTCAGGACATCATACAAACGTGTTGAGACATTTTATAGTGTCACGTATTTGTGGTTCTAAAAACCTGTTTATTATAAATTCACTTTCCTTTTGTGTTTAAAAATGTATGTTTAAAGAACTACATAAACATATCACAATAATAAAACTATTATGCTTCAGCAAACATATATTTATAAAGCACATAAAAATAACCAGTGAACCAAAGAGAAGCAACTCAGATCATATCAGATTCCACTAGGAAGAAAAGCCTCTCTCTTGTGCCTAGTGTATTTTTAAGGTTTGGCAATACATGCAGTTTGCAATGTGATATACGTTTCTGATGTATCCCACCCTTAGTAAAATATCAAATACAGGGGAAAGACATTTGGTGTATAGTCATAAAGTATTATTCTAATGATGGAATGCATGATAGCTATGCTGAGTTTTATATCAAAAAACAAACCTAAATTGAGATCCTTTAACAAGGTCAGGGTGCACACATACATGGCCCAAAATATAAAGCATTAGAACATGAATAAAATTTCTATGAGCACTGCAAAATCAAGGACCTTATTCTATCTGAGACATGCATTGCTTAAAGCAAGCAATCACTTTCCAAATTTAGATAGGTTTTTATCCAAACAGAGCAAATAAATAGAATCAGACATAAAGGTCAACCAAGAATTCCTATAGAGGCATTTACCCTTTCAAACAATGGCTTTCAATATATCAACTTGTATCAGCCAGAACACATGCCAATGTTTAAAAATGGCTCTATCTAGAATATTTACATCTAAATATTTCCCTAACTCACATGCTAATTTTACGAGTTGACATAATCATGTGAGATTATAGTCCCTCACATTTATCCACCTAAAAGAAACCACACAAGATCATTATCTTTTTTCTCCATCTCCATCCAGTTGTTACAAAACTTTGTCTAGCTCATAGTGGCTGAGCTCAAGGTAAAAGTGCTATGCTCTCTTTTAAATAAAGATACTCTATACACACAACTTATTCACATGTGAAATACACACACATACACAACCCCAAAGAGGAAATAGTGCTTTCATATGCAGTAATAATAAGTAAAATAAAAGCTATAGCAATTTCTGTTATTTACCTTATCGATATAGACATGAGCTGCTATCATTTCCTGACTCTTCAGCATGTATGAGGTAACATGTTAAGTGCTTTAAAAATTATTTTGTTTAATAAACAGCCTCACAAAATAGATATAGTTATTATATCCATTTTACAGATGAGAAATATAAGGCTTAGTGAGGCTAATTACCTTGCTCAAGAGCTCATGAATAGAAAGTGCTAGAAGTGAGTTCACCATGGCAGTCTGACTCAAGAGCCCAAGCTTCTACCTAGTGAAGAGAGTATGATATTTACCCAAAATGTGAATTCTCCTTTAAGAAACAGTAAATTTAGCAACTCATTTTTCTATATACCACAGTTAATTGATCAGTGTCTAAATTATCCTATAATATTATAGTTCTAATTTCTCTCATCATATCATATTTAGACTATTTTTTTTCTAACTGAAGATCAATAACACCAGAACAGAATCCTTATTTTGGGCATAAACAAAGTTAAGCAAGAATTAAAGGACAAAGAATGCATATTAGATTAAATCATTAGTGAAATATTGTTTTGTGCTTTTCCTACAAAATTTTGGCCAAACAGTAACTCCCTAAGGTCTCAGTAGTAATTTTTTTTATCCTACCTGAAGTCCACCATTTTATTATATCTGTCATATCAATGAACATTACTGAAATGCTCATATCATGGCTTATATACTGATCTTTAATAGAATGAAACACATTTATCCTCCAGAACTTCTCTTTCCATCCACAGACCTGGTCTCACCTCAGAAGGCAGCTCAGATACATAAAGAGCTCAGATAAACTTTAGCGGCAGCTGACTGACTCTGTACTCCAATCCTACCTATGCCATCTAAGAGCTGTGAGACACTGGGCAAATCTCTTAGATCTTCTGTGATTCAATTGCCTTTTGTATGAAATGGTGATAACAAACTCTAAATAAAATACATAGTAGAAAGGTCACCCTGCCCAACATGTTGTGCCTATGCTACACGTGAGAGTTCCACTGCCTTTTCTCCTGGTCATGCACTGGGAGCATCTCTGGGCCCCGGCAGACGATAGGTTAGCAGTTCATTAAATCACTCAAGTTTTAAAGTGTTATTGTTAGAGATCAAGAAACAGAGCCAGACGCTAAGCCTTGAGCAGAGTTTCTCAGCTAGTAAATGGCAACCTAGAGCTGGGAACCCAGGAGGTTTTTTTTTTTATTCTTCTTCGTGCTCAAGTTCATTATTCCTATTCTGTATTTCTATCTTTTTGGAAAACAAAGAAACTCATCTTCCATTATCTGAAAATGAACCTACCCCATAATATTTGAATTCCAAGAGCTAAATCATTATGATTCATATAAATGGACAAACTTGAATGAATTTCACATTCCTGAGGATGCAGTCTCTTTTAAATAAAATCCTCTGTTTTAGTACATAAATAGTAAATAAATAAAAATTCTATGTTTATATATGTTATAACTCAATTTTATCTCAATTTTTTGGTTGTAGTCTCTGTCAGTTTGGACGTTGGTAGAAACCTTTAAATAAGCTGATTACATTGGCCAGTGAAGAGAGTTTTTCTGAGTAGAATGAACAGAGGGGGTTAAAGAGGGAAGTGTCAAAAAGCTGCTTAGTGAGAAAATGTTACCATTTTAATACTCACTGTATCCAAGGAGGGAAAATGTATGAACCTACACCTGAATCAGACAAAAGAATGAGTTCATTATTGACTTCCATATTTTTCCAGTCTAATGATAGTTGATTTAAGAGACATCACATTTTAAAAATAGAACTTGTTTTTTTTGTTTGTTTTTTGGAGGAGAAATTACTAGACCACAGGAAAGTATGTGCTAATTCTGCAATGCCTCCAAGTTTTTGAAGAGTAATAATATGAAAAATCTGGGTGTCTCAGAAATAAGGAAATGGTGCGTGATGATACTCAGAAATATACAGATAAAGGAGAATTATGATATGTGGGACTAATGAGGATGGGAAATAGAAATGGGATAAAAGTAAGGGAATATGATAAAATGGAGCATGGTGATGACTTGAGTTATGTATGTACAAGAAGCCAATCGAAGTCTGATTTTTTCTTACCATGAGAAACTTACACAAATACAAACACAAAAATAAAGGCTATAACTCATACAACTTGGATCTGCCTTGTTTCCTTCTTGGATGCATTCAAAGAAACTCCACTCTGGCATCCAAAAATAAATAAAAAGTAGATTACATCATTATTACTATCTGTCAAGAAAATGTCAAAGGGAAATGATACTCAAAATATGCAGCAATAGTCTAACTCAGTCCACATTCTCTCACTCTTATCTGTTACATTTCAAGATCTCCAAATTACAATTCAAGACCTCCTTAACCTCAGCCTAAATCTTGTTTCTTTTGCCTCTTTCTTCTAATTTCTATTTGCATCTGTTTATTACTGTGAAATTACCATGCATGCAAAGAATGTATACAATGCATATGTATCTGAATAGAGTTTAAAAAATAAATACCTCTGTGCCACCATTCAAGCTTATAGGCTTCTCTAAGATTTTCTTCCATGGCACTAAATTTGTATTAAGCAATCCATTGCTTTTTTGGCATACATCTCTAAATAATGTATTGCTTTTGAAATTTATATTAGTAGAAATGTACTTGATATAGTTTTCTATGACTTACTTTTTGTTCTCACTGTTTTTGATATATAACCATGTTGATAAGCTAACTATAAGTCATTAATTTTGAGGGCCTCCAATGAATAAATACACCATACTTTACTTATCTAGTGTACTACTGATGGAAATTTTAGGTTGATTCCAATTTGGAACTATTAAGAAAATCCTTGTTACTGATGTTTTATACATATTTCCTGGGGGCATATGCCATGCCTTTGTATGTATATGTCATAGAACATGGGCATGTTATTCTGTTATCTGACAATTTCAATATCTGTAGGTTTTGAGGGTCTGCTTATATAGTTTATTGTTTTTGCTTATTACACTTCATAGGGACATTGCTGTTGTTTAGTCACTCAATCATGTCCAACTCTTTTGCAACCATATGAATTGTAGCTTACCAGGCTCCTCTGTCCATGGGATTTTTAAGGCAAGAATACAGGAGTGGGTTGCCATTTCCTTCTCCAAGAGATCTTCCTGACCCAGGAATCAAACCCACATCTGCTGCATTGCAAGTGGATTCTTCACTGCTGAGCCATGGGGAAAATCCTTTCATAGAGACATACGTGAGTTTGTCTGTGAACTCCTATTTCTTGGAGTTTTCTCTCCAGGAATACTTTAAGGTCAGAGAATCAATTTTAGTGTTTCAGAGAGCATTTGGGCTTGCTTCTATTCTGTGGCATTATCAGTATGGACCCACTTTAACTTGAATTGTCACCTGAGTTTTTATCTGGGGCCCCACACTTGTGTGTGTAAGTAGACATCTTAGATTCTTCCCATTCTTTCTCCCCATTCTATTCAGAGTCAAGCAAAGACATGGAGAATTAAGGTGTCCCTTTAACAAGTGGCTTTGCCCATGGAGAGTACCACTATTTAGATGGGAAAGGCCCTGGCTTTACGAAGGAGTTTCTACTCCATCTCCTGCCCTTCTCTGGTCCTGAGGCTTTGTCTCTTGCTCAAGAAAGTATATCACCATCAAGACCAGACAGACAGCTCTAGCCCATGTTTTCCTCTCTGGATTCACACTTTCTCTTCAGTTTTAGCTTCTAAGAATTTCTTTTAATTTGTAGCTCAGATATGCTTTAATAACGTGATTATAACATTTTAGTTAGTATCTTCATGTGTTCTTTTCAGGATATCTAGACCACCGTGTTGCTAGCAACTATACTCCTTTTTCTATTTCTGGTGGTTTTAATTCTTGCTACTTATCCATTTATGATTTCTCTTTATTTTTCTTTTTAAATTTCTTCATAACTTCTTTAATTTTCATTTCTTATTTTCTCTTGAACCAATGCAGCTGGGTATTACTTAGAGCTGTAACATGTTAGAAAGGAGGAATAGGCAGCTCTGATTTTCTCTTCCCTCAAAACTCATCAGAAGAACTTTGTTATGCATTACCTTATCTCTAATACAGACTCACCACAAGTACCAGCAATATTTTAAAGATCATCTTTAGTAATTGTAGCTGTGTGTCAATCTATGTTAAGTGGTTCATAAGCATTCCTTACAAAAAGCATGAAGAATTATCTATTCCTATTTTAAGAATGAATAAACCAAACCACAAAACCTAAAGTAATTTAAGGTCACATAGCAAATCAAAACTGAATGTTAAATCTGATTTCTAAGCCTAGGGTCTTTCTATGTTGCCTTCCAATTGAGTTCATTAATTCCTGTATATGTTGGTCAATTTATAACTAGCAAATAAGATACTGGATTGCCTCCACAGCTGAGTTTATGACTGTTTCTTTAAGACAGACCTCAAAAGAATCACATTAGTTACTGCCAAAAATCTGTAGCAGGATGCCTGATGGGTGAGTTGGTGGGAGTGGCATGAGACCCTCAGTTAACACCTCATCTAGATGGGAAGGGCACTGATATTCTGGGGAAGATGGCTAGAGTTCCCAGTCAGCAAACTGCCTTGGTATATTCTTGATGGAATATTCCCATCATCAGTTGCTTTGTCTCCAACATTACTTTTAGGTATGAGGCTGAAGAGTGAGGAAGTTCTGTTACCAACACAAGCATGCCTGACTAGCTTGGGCCCTTTAGTTCTTAATAAGAAAGAAAATCTGTTTAATACCCCTGCCAGTTTCTTGCGAAAAGAGTTAAGATACAAATACGCTTATTTGGGTTATTGGCCTTTGGCTACTGGTTGGATTTCTTTGCTCACATTAGTCAACAATTTGTTGGTTTTCATTAAGTTTTAATTAGTGCTAAAGCAATAACCAGGTGCTATTTTAGGTTTTGTTCAACTACCAACACACTCTAATTCCAGTATTTTAATAAATTTAGCCACTTATGTGGGACTCATTCAGAAAAAGAAATATCAATCTATCAATAGCACAACTCCCAGGCTGGATTTACCTTGCCACTCAGGCTTCACTAATGAATGACATTGAGTGGACTCTTACAGCCCAGTCTCTGATAATGGGTTATGATTATTTGTGCAGGAGTCAAATTATTTAGCTGTACACACAATAATCTTGCCAATAAAATGCCAACCCCTTAAGAATTAGAACTCAAAGCAAGGAGCGTTTTGCTATTCAGCATACTTCTCTCTAAATAATTAAAACAAATCCAAGTTGAATATATGGAATGTGAGAGGAATGGACCATGGAAAGAAAAAGTTAATTGCTAGAATTTTCATTTCCTGAGTTGGCCTATGTTCAATCAAATAATTATTGTGCATTACTGCAGTACTAGACATATTTGAGATTTCTAGAGATTCCTAATATATTTGTTCCAACTTATTAGGCACCTCATCAAGTCTGAATTTTTTTCCTAACTACCTTCTTAACTGATTTTGTATCCTTCCCTATGTTCCAAGGTTAGGAAAATAGAAAATTTTCGTGGATCTTAACTCACTTGTGCCAACTGTGGCTGGAAATCTACGAGCCCCTTGGTGTTGGAACTGTCAACATCCTTTGAATGAAGACTCTAAGAGTGAGAAATTTCAAATGGTAAGCATAGATGATGTCCAGTATCCATTTATCACCAGAGTCATTATAATTGATAATACTTCTACCCCATTCTTTTCCAATAGGTAATACAACCTTGACCTGAGAGAACAGCTCCCACTAGGAACAAGAAATGTTTTATTCTTTCCTTAAGCCTCAAAACAGAGGGCTTCTCCTAAGTAGGGACTGGAAGTTGTGCCAAATTGAACATAATTATGTATGATGAATTTGTAATACAGGCTAAAACTTGCTGGAAACTCAGCTGAGACCACCAAAATCATTGAGCGGGGTTTGGTCGGAGGCCAGCCCTTTATTTGCTAAGCTACAAAGTCTCTAGAGCTTTTATTTGCTCACGAAAATATCTGAATCCAGTACCAGAATCCTTGTCTACACGAAAATGAAATCAGTTTGATGTTGCTTTTCAGTTATGCTCCTTGAAGTACTCTAGGGGATTAAAAGTTGGAAAAAAGAAATGACTTTGGAGTAGAACACAGACAACTCTAGATGCTAAGAAGACGGAATTTTTCTTGTTATTTGTTTCAAGAAACAATGCAGCATTAAATTCAAATCATTTTAATGGAATCTATAATATTCCCCCCAAAGCCTACAGCCACAAAGACATTTAGTGAAAAATTATTTATAATTTCAAAAGGAGTCATATAAATATTAGATGGAATGTTCAATGAAAAAACTCTGGGTAAACAATTGAGACTATATCAAGTGGAAAAAAAAATACTAAAAGGAAATATACCAACATTTTAATAGTGGTTATTTTGGAAGTGGAATGATTACAGATGATTTCTCTGTTCTTTTCTCTATTTTCTAAATTTTCTATAATGCAAGTTTAATATTCTTTATAATAGAAAAGTAAATTTATTGGAAAAGAGCCCTAGATACTTTACAGATGGTTTCGTTTCTTCTAATGCCATTCACATACTGCTGTAAATGTAAACCTGTCGACAGTATGACTTGTAGAGGCCCCCCAAATCAGGGAAAACAATACCGTCTTGTATTTTATGTAACTCCTGTACTCCAAAGGGCCTACCACACATTTAAGATGCCTCATTTCGTGATTCAAATCACTTTTTTGTTTTTACCAATTGTTAACCCTGAGATTTACTCAGATTCAGATTTATTTGGTGGCACAGAAGACAAAATATGGGAAATGTAAAATTACATATCCTAGGGCACTGTCCAAGACTTGCTAGTAATAGAACACAGGAAAGGAGACCCATCACCTGCCATTTGAACCCACATTATTAATTAATGAGTACGAGTGGGTACTGTCTAACATTTTATGTCAGATGTTTGATTTTTAAAACATATTAATCAGGTGCAATGTTTCTAAATAGTAGTGTTATTGGCATTTTGAGTTTCTTTTAATTTTATTTTTAAACTTTACATAATTGTTTTAGTTTTGCCAAATATCAAAATGAATCCGCCTGAGAAAGCCCCACATGGTGGAGTATTGCGTGTCCCTGTTCCTATACCCTGAATTAGCCAGTGATGCCCTCTTCCAGTCATTGGGATAATTACAATCTTCCCACACCTTTGCTCATCATCAATAAAGTTTCTTACTTGTTTACACTAAAACACAAAGTCATTAGTGCAAATACCACTAGTTCCGTCTCACAGAAGAGGGAAATGAAGATCAATGAGCTTAAAAATCTTGCTCAGAATATCCTATATACCTATGAAATAACAGAATCAGAACTAGAACTCAGGTTTCTGACTTCCTACAGCCCAGTACATAGAAACTGTGATAGGACTCTTAAAATCACCTTATCATTCCTTCAACTTGTTTTTATGTAGCTTCTGGATCATATAACTTTACTATTACTTCATACTGTTTTCAATTCAACTCAGTTCTGTCTGGATTTAAGACAACTGAGTGGGATGAGCAGACGAGGTAGATGCTTAGGGACCAGGAGGATGGAGCATTTCCTATGAAAGCTCCAACAGACACATGAGCTATCCATGAATGCGCAAGGCCTGGGAAACCACATTCTGACTTCCCTTCACTGGAATAACATCAATAATAAAAGTACCATTTATTGAGCATTAATTAAGTGCTATATACTCTGCTAGATGCTTTCATCTTAACCCCCACTATAATTTGGAGGATTTATATTATGATGATTGCTTTAGAGCTCAGAAAACTGAGGCCCAGAGAGTTAAGTTAAAACTTCAGCCCAGATGTATCTAATATCAAAGCAGGGTGTATGTGTGTGCATGTGGTGGGGAGTGGATATTAACACTGATGGGTGGAGACTTTTGGTATGATGCCAACACTTTATGAGAAACACCCTTAGACAGATTAAAAATAGTATGTGGTGGTGGTGGTTTAGTTGCTAGGTCATGTCTGACTCTTGTGACTCCATGGACCATTGCCCACCAGACTCCTTTGTCCATGGGATTTCCCAGGCAAGAATACTGGAGTGGTTGCCATCTTCTTCTCCAGGGGATCTTCCTGACCCATGGATCAAACCCAAATCTACTGCAGTGCAGGTAGGTTCTTGACCACTGAGCCACCAGGGAAGTCACAAAATAGTATGAATTATGCTTAATCCCCTGGAGGAGGGCCTGGCAATTCACTCCTGTATTCTTGGGCTTTCCTGGTGGCTCAGTCAGTAAAGAATCTGCCTGCCATGTGGGAGACCTAGGTTTGATCCCTGGATTGGGAAGATCCCCTGGAGGAGGGCATGGCAACCCGCTCCGGTATTCTTGCCAGAGAATCCCATGGACGAGGAGCCTGGTGGGCTACAGTCCATAAGGTAGCAAAGTGTCAGACATCACTGAAGTGACTTAGCACGCATGCATACATGCTTAATCTATATCATACATGACAAAAATGGCTGAATGCACAAAGGTAGGTAAGACCTGAAAACCCAAATTTGGTACACAAGAAAGCAAAGGGTACAGTTACCTCCCTGATGAAAAGCTGTGAATACTGGCAAGGATTCTGATTCAAGTGCATCCCTGTAAGGAAAATACCATCTTTAGTGACCATGTTTGTGTTAAGCGTTGTCCTTACTCTTTGTTCTTTAATGTGGAACTATCTCTAGGGGAAAAATAGCACATTATTAAACCACAGGTCACCAGTGAATGATTTAATCACATAACTGTTCATCAAAGATTACAGTAGGCCAAACATTCTTAGAACAGCACTGGGCTCTGGGAGCAGAGGAATGGAAGAGATAGGAGATGAAGGAATCAGGAAGGGCCCATGGGAAGGGAAGGGGGTTACTTCACATACAAAACTCCTAAACAACTCAATCCAGGACCAGCTTTATTTTGTACTAGAAAAGTCCTGCAGCTCAGCAGGAGCATGGATGTGTTTGTATGTGTGCCATATAATTGAAGAGTTATTATAAAAATGAAATACTGAATGAGTTGATATTTACCATAGTTTATTGATTAAGAGCACAACAATATATCTGACTAGGACAGGTACTCTAATAAAGGATTAAAATTTTCTGAAATCACAGAAACTTAATAACTCCTCCTCTCTGCTGTGACTCTAAATCCCTGTTTTAGATGACAACAATCTGTACTATTCAGCACATGATACTGGGAATCAAATTCTTTACGATCTTAATTGAAAACATGTTCACACCAAAATTTATACATGGACGTTCATAGTAGCATTAGCCCTAATAGTCCTGCAAGGGAGTAGTATTCAGGTATAAAAAGGAATGAAGTATATATTACATAACATGGATAACTTTGAAATAATTATGCTATGTGAAAGAAGCTAAACACTAAAGGCCACATATTATATGATTCCATTTATATGAAATATCCAGGATAGGCAAACTCACAGAGACAGAAAGTAGATTAGTAGTTGCCAGGGAATAGGAGGAGGGGTGGAATTGAGAGGGACTGCTTAATGGTTATAGAGTTTATTTTGGGGGTGATGAAAGTGTTTTGGAATTAGTGGTGATGGCTATGCAATATTTTGGATATGCTAAAAACCACTGAATTTTATACTTAACACCATGCGTTTTTCATGAATTTTAGCTCTATTAAAAAACTACCCCCAAATGTCCCTAACTTTCGCACGGAGCGATCAAATAATGGAAAAACCATTGAAGCCATCTATCATTTCTTCCATGTTCTATTCTTCAACACATGCGAAAAAAATAGCTCTGAGGTTAACTAGCATTCTTTAAGTTCTCCTAAAGGCAATCAGTCCTGAATATTCATTGGAAGGATTGATGCTGAAGCTGAAATTTCAATACTTTGGCTACCTGATGTGAAGAACTGACTCATTAGAAAAGACCCTGATGCTGGGAAAGATTGAAGGCAGGAGGTGAAGGGGACAACAGAGGATGAGATGGTTGGATGGCATCACCAACTTGATGGACATGAGTTTGAACAAGCCCCTGGAGTTGGTGATGGACAGGGAGGCTTGGTGTGCGGCAGTCCATGGGGTTCAGAGTCAGACACGACTGAGCAACTGAACTGATTAAGCTTTTCTGCATGCCAGGCACTGCAACGTGACTCATGTATTTCTCATTTAATTCTCACAACAACCCTAAATAGGCTACTGGTAACCTTACTGTACAGATGAAAAAACTGATGAACTGATGTGACCATGGTCATATGTCATCTAGTAAATGGAAGAGGGAAGATTTGACCTGTTTAGGTCTAATACTCTCATTCACTACTGAACCCCTTGGAAAACACTGTGAAAAGGAGATGCAGACTGAGCAACAATGAAGTAAAATATTTACTTCCTTGGAGTCTAATCCACTGTGTTGGGGGTGGGGGGGGTGGGGAGTAGGATATCAGGATCATTCTACTAAAATAATAAACTTAGAGATGAACTTGCAAGATTGCAGTGAATGACAACTCTTCTTCATTTTCATGTTTTCCTTTATTTTCATTTTCCGAGGCTATGGAAAAACAAATGAAATACATATTCTACCTTGTAGCTGGCAATACTTATACAACTGTGCTTTTGGCACTGTATTTGACTCTACTTGGGAACAAATAATAACTGAGGGAAAAAATTCAGATGAAGAAAGAGAATTAGATTCATATTCTGAAATGTTATCCTTATGGAAACTTGAAATGTGAAAAAAAAATCCAGCAACATCACAGGAACCCTTAAGGCTAATCTCTGGTTACAAAATGTCCAAAGAACTCTAGGAAGCATTTGAGATATTCTTGAGTTAGAAAAACCCTGATCCAGAACTCCTTGCCCTCTGGGAATCCACGGGTATAGGCGTGGAGACTCAATCTTTATCCTTTATCATCTTTCTGCTCAAGTAAACAGAGTTTGTTAAAAATACTTCCAGCAAAGGAATTACCGATGGTTGGGCCACAACCTATTTTTAATTAAAGTCTTAATCAAAGCTTTCAGTTTTCTCAGCAGGATTCTTCTGAATTAACTGGGGGAAAAAACAGTGCACAGTGGCCCTACTTACATTTTCAATCAAAAGTACCCAAAGGTGAGGTTTCTTATTAGAGCATATACACTCGAGGGCCCTTTCTATTAAAATACATTCCCTCATACATTTCAGACCATCAGTAACTTCTTGGAAATTTGGAGAGAAAATGCCTTGGTATGACTCTTATGTATGTGGGCTGGGGACATGGGGGTCAATGACAAATTTAAGGTCCCTCAGCTTGGATAACACTGTTTGATATGTATTTGGAGAGCTTAGTGTAAATGTTACTAAGAAGTTGTAGGAATCACCAGATCAAGTTGTGCTGGGAGTGGTGGACTTTAAAAGTCAAAGTAGATTTCAGCACAGAGGTCTTCAATGTGTGTAGTATGTGAAAATTTTTATGCTTTTTGGAACATGAATCAATGGGCTACAAATCTTTCTTTCTCTGTGAGGCCTATTAGTAGCTTGCAATAAATTCTTCATCCTCTCAGATCCCCTCCTGCTGCCTTATCTCTCTGAAGCTTATTCCTTACCTCCTGAAATGTGTCAACTTTATTGATTCATTTTAACACCTTCTAGGAAGTAGTGCAAAGTGGAATACAGATGCTCTTTTTTAAGAGAAATGAGTATTGAGTACGGGCTTCCCAGGTGGTGCTCAGTTCAGTTCAGTTCAGTTCAGTCATTCAGTCGTGTCCGACTCTTTGCGACCCCATGAATCGCAGCACGCCAGGACTCCCTGTCCATTACCAACTCCCAGAGTTCACTCAGACTTACATCCATCGAGTCAGTGATGCCATCCAGCCATTTCATCCTCTGTCATCCCCTTCTCCTCCTGCCCCCAATCCCTCCCCGCATCAGAGTCTTTTCCAATGAGTCAACTCTTCGCATGAGGTGGCCAAAGTACTGGAGTTTCAGATTTAGCATCATTCCTTCCAAAGAAATCCCAGGGTTGATCTCCTTCAGAATGGATTGGTTGGATCTCCTTGCAGTCCAAGGGACTCTCAAGAGTCTTCTCCAACACCACAGTTCAGAAGCATCAATTCTTCGGCGCTCAGCCTTCTTCACAGTCCAACTGTCACATCCGTACATGACCACAGGAAAAACCATAGCCTGACTAGACGAACCTTTGTTGGCACTAGTGGTAAAGAATTCACCTGCCAATGCAGGAGACATGAGAGATGTGGGTTTGATCCCTGGATTGGGAAGATCCTCTGAAGAAGGGCATGGAAACCCACTCCAGTATTCTTGCCTGGAGACTCCCATGGACAGAGGAGGCTGGTGGGTTATGGTCCATGGGGTCACAAAGAGTTGGACACTACTGAAACTACTTAGCACAGACGCACACACACACACACACACACACACACACACTCACACACACACAGGTATTGAGTAGGTGCGTGAAAATTTTAGGGTAGAGATAAAATAATTTTTTAGTTAAGAGTCATTACTTAAATTAGTCAGGGAAAGTAAAAAAAAATTAAGCCTGATCCAGACAACCCTTTTAAGGTCTGGGCTGATAGTGGAAACTCTAAACATTTACTGAATCAGTTCCGGAACATGACCCCTTTAAGAATATTCATTCAGTTCAGTCGCTCAGTCATGTCCAACTCTTTGTGACCCCATGAATCGCAGTAGCCAGGCCTCCCTGTCCATCACCAACCCTCGGACTTCACTCAGACTCACATCCGTCAAGTCAGTGATGCCATCCAGCCATCTCATCCTCTGTCGTCCCCTTCTCCTCTTGCCCCCAATCCCTCCCAGCATCAGAGTCTTTTCCAGTGAGTCAACTCTTTGCATGAGGTGGCCAAAGCACTAGAGTTTCAGCTTTAGCATCATTCCTTTCAAAGAAATCCCAGGGCTGATCTCCTTCACAATGGACTGGCTGGATCTCCTTGCAGTCCAAGGGACTCTCAAGAGTCTTCTCCAACACCACAGTTCAAAAGCATCAATTCTTTGGTGCTCAGCCTTCTTCACAGTCCAACTGTCACATCCATACATGACCACAGGAAAAACCATAGCCTTGACTAGATGGACCTTTGTTGGCAAAGTAATGTCTCTGCTTTTGAATATGCTATCTAGGTTGGTCATAACTTTCCTTCCAAGGAGTAAGCGTATTTTAATTTCATGGCTGCAATCACCATCTGCAGTGATTTTGGAGCCCAGAAAAATAACGTCTGACACTGTTTCCCCATCTATTTCCCATGAAGTGATGGGACCGGATGCCATGATCTTCGTTTTCTGAATGGTGAGCTTTAAGCCAACTTTTTCACTCTCCACTTTCACCTTCATCAAGAGGCTTTTTAGTTCCTCTTCACTTTCTGCCATAAGGGTGGTGTCATCTGCATACCTGAGGTTATTGATGTTTCTCCCGGCAATATTGATTCCAGCTTGTGCTTCTTCCAGTCCAGCATTTCTCATGATGTACTCTGCATATAAGTTAAATAAGCAGGGTGACAATATACAGCCTTGATGAACTCCTTTTCCTATTTGGAACCAGTCTGTTGTTCCATGTCCAGTTCTAACTGTTGCTTCCTGACCTGCATACAGATTTTTCAAGAGGCAGATCAGGTGGTCTGGTATTCCCATCTCTTTCAGAATTTTCCACAGTTTATTGTGATCCACACAGTCAAAGGCTTTGGCATAGTCAATAAAGCAGAAATAGATGTTTTTCTGGAACTCTCTTGCTTTTTCCATGATCCAGCAGATATTGGCAATTTGATCTCTGGTTCCTCTGCCTTTTCTAAAACCAGCTTGAACATCAGGAAGTTCATAGACTTCTATAAAATAAAATGGAGTTTTGGATACTGTATATCTTTCCCTAACTATAAAAATGTATCAAAATAGCTTTAGAAATATACTCTCATTTATATTTGAAAGGGGTTTTAAGATTTTAAGAATCTTTCTTGCTATGAAATAGCAAATAAGATGGATGAAAACACCACCTCCAATTTTTGAGCCAGCTTAGTGTTCTACTGGCACTCCTAAAAAACACATATTGAGAAATCCTAAGCTATTTGATTAACCTATTTTTGACTTTCTATAGAAATCAAAATATATCTCTATATACTTTATATTATACCTTTCTGCCATTAAAAATTGCTTCTAGAATTTCAAGGATCTTCAAGTAACTCGTGTTTTGATTAATTTTTTATGGCACCATCTGAGAAAGATGGCAATAATACAAAGAAAGCAGCATCTCAAAGAGGTGAAACAGCAGGATCCAGGAACCTCACCAGTGAGGGTATCCCAGGCCTGGCTTCCAAACCAGTGATTTCCAAACTTAGTCTTTCTGGAGCTCCATGGAATGCAGCAGGGACAGTTGGGCAATATCAAGGTATTTTGTCTCCTTCTACAGTCTAAATGGGCTTCCCTGGTGGTTCAGACAGTAAAGAATCTGCCTGCAATACAGGAGACCTAGGTTAGATCCCTGCGTTGGGAAGATCCCCTGGGGAAGGGAATGGCAATCTAATCCAGTATTCTTGCCTGGAGAATCCCATGGACAGAGAAGGCTGGTGGGCTAAAGTCCATGGGGTCACAAGGAATCAGACACAGCTGAGCAACTAACACTTTCATTTTCATAACCTAACTATTTATTTATAACCCATAATCACATTAGACACACATTACTTCCCACCTTCTACATCTGCATTGCTTCCTCTTTGCACTAATATCATGTTTTATCTTCCATTTTCCTCTTTAAAAATGCAGAGAGGAATAATGAAATCTTGAATCTATAATACACCAGCGATCTCATTGTGTCAGGGGAAATGAGTTCTCATTTAAAACAAGAAGACTATTCATCATAGCAACAAAGTGGCTGACCTATTTCTCCATATGAAGACATACATTTATTTATGGACCTTGTGGTTGCTGTTGCTGCTGCTGCTAAGTCACTTCAGTCGTGGCCAACTCTGTGCGACCCCATAGACGGCAGCCCACCAGGCTCCCCCGCCCCTGGGTTCTCCAGGCAAGAACACTAGAGTGGGTTGCCATTTCCTTCTCCAATGCATGAAAGTGAAAAAGTGAAAGTGAAGTCGCTCAGTCGTGTCCGACTTGTAGTGACCCCAGTGACGGCGGCCCACCAGGCTCCTCCGCCCACAGGATTTTCCAGGCAAGACGGCTGGAGTTCGGTGCCACTGGGACTCTGTGGTTAGTTGCTAAAGAACCTAACAATGAAATGAACATAATATAACCAGGGGTATGGACAAAGATGTATGTATACTAAGTATTTATATGTACTAGCAAAAACTCTATATCTAAATGGAGAAGGAAATGGCAACCCACTCCAGTACTCTTGCCTGGAAAATCTCATGGATGGAGGAGCCTGGTAGGCTGCAGTCCATGGGGTCGTGAAGCGTCGGACATGACTGAGGCGACTTAGCAGCAGCAGCTATATCTAAAAGTAACGCAATAGATGATTAGTTAATTAAACTATGGTATATCCATACAAGGGAATACTATATAACTACTTAAAAAGATGGTGTAGATATTTATTTATAACAGGAACATACGTGCATGATATATTTATTGTGGAAGGAAAGCTGTGTGGAATATAATCCTATTTTAGCAAGGAAAAAGATTAGTATTTATAGTTACATACAGGTATAGAAGTCTGGAAGAATATACCCTAAACTATTAGCAGTAATTTCTATTTTTATGAGATTATATTTTGACTCTTTTTCAATATTTCTTTATATTTGATAGCATCTTCTAAATTTTCCTGCAAAAGGCATATATTACTTTTTATAATCAGGAGAAATAATAAGGCTGTTCTGATTTTAGAGAAAAGGCAATTGAATTTTATACACACACACACGCAGATGGAACAACAGGTCTATCAACCTGTGAAAATAGAAACCATGACTATGACTTTCCATCGCCCCCTGGTGGAGCAATATAAGAATTTCATGTGTATCCTTACCAGCTAATTTTAACCCATGAAATGTTTGAATCCAAAGTTATACCAATGCCAGCTTTATGACCAAGGGAATGCTTGCCTATTTCATCCTAACTTAATTCGGTGGATTAAGACAAGATGCATCTACTTATCCTCAATAAACAATTACCGATGTCCTTGAATTTACCTAAAACTTACAAAGAGCTATGAACCCTGTTCACTTGGAGGTGAATTCCTCATAGCAAGCTATTTTAGGCCTAATGTCTGCTCCAGGTTTGGTCACCAAAGAAGAACTCAAGTTCAGGATTAAGGTTGATTTACTTTAATTTCACCAGGGCTTCTCTAGTGGCTCAGACAGTAAAGAATCTGCCTACAATGCGGGAGACGTGGGTTCGATCCCTGGGTTGGGAAGATCCCCTGGAGGAAGACATGGCAACCCACTCCAGTATTCTGGCCTGGGGAATCCTCATGGACAGTGGAGTCTGGTAGGCTACAGTCCATGGGGTTGCACAGAGTTGGACACGACTGACAACTAAGCAAAATTACAATTACTTTTGAGTTTAGAAAAAGTACATACTGGGAACCATGTTTGGTAAACAACAAGTTATCTGAGTATTAACTACTGTACTACAACTACTCTTTTTACATCTAAGATAAAGAAGCACTGCAAAGATATCCATGAGATAAGAGTACAGATTAGTTCCTTGGTTGCCTCCCTGTTCCCTCATACAGGCATATCTGATGTTTTGGGGTCAAGGAGGGCCACAGGAAGTGAGACACCACCACATCGGAGGAACCCAGAATGGAAGACTTACTTTTCTCGGAGTGTCTGCTCAACACATCATGCTGACACTCAAGGGTCTACACTATTATCACATAAGGGATTTTCAGCTTGCCACATTTTCTTTCTCACTTCATTAAGGGCCTATGGTGGGCTTGGTCATAGCCTACCAAATATGTATGTATTTGCTTTTGCATACAAAGAAAGTCTCTTTTAGAGAGGCATAAGAAAGATGTTCAACAGAGGTGGTATCCTGCTGGGGAAGTTAGGTGATGGGGGAATAGGGGTGGAAGCTGACTTCATTTTTCCTATATACCTTTTTGTTACTTTTATTTTGTGTACCCTGTGTCTGTATCACTAATCAAAAATGAAATAAAAGCTTTTGATGGTTTCTTATACAGAATACATTGAAACTGCTTGATACAGTATACATTTTTAGATGGGGTTGACAAATAGAATGATACATTACCGGAGTACAAAGGCAGAAGGACATGAACACTTAGGAAGTTATCCTAAGTACTGGGATATAGAAAAGAAAAATTTTTTAATAATCCCTAATCTGAAAGCTGCTAGACTCCTCTGTCCATGGGGATTCTCCAGGCAAGAATACCGGAGTGGGTAGCCTTTCCCTTCTCCAGGGGTGCTTCCTGACCCAGGGATCGAACCCTGGTCTCCCACATTACAGGCGATTCTTTACCATCTGAGCCACAAGACAATAATGTTTTATACACTTGAAAATGTTATAAGAGTAGATCTCATGTTAAGTGTGGAGGAGGCAATGGCACCCCACTCCAGTACTCTTGCCTGGAAAATCCCAAGGATGCAGGAGCCTGGTAGGCTGCAGTCCATGGAGTCACTAAGAGTCAGCCACAACTGAACGACTTCACTTTCACTTTTCACTTTCATGCATTGGAGAAGGAAATGGCAACCCACTCCAGTGTTCTTGCCTGGAGAATCCCAGGGACGGGGGAGCCTGCTGGGCTGCCGTCTCTGGGGTCGCACAGAGTCGGACACGACTGAAGCGACTTAGCAGCAGCAGCATGTTAAGTGTTTTTTGCCATCATAATAAACAAAAAGGTTGTTAAATCCCACCAAATACACAGGTGCTGGGACAACAAATTCCATCTTTTATTTCTCACAGCTTTTAAAGAAGCTACAAATACAGTGATTATAATTGAATAACTAGGTCATCCTTGACATTTGAAACCATTGTCCATGGCCCCTAACCGCCAAGTGAAATGTAAAAGAATATTTATATAAAATGTTTTCTCTTAAAAATTTCTCTAATTTTCTTATCACAAAGTTACCCTACACTACAGTGGTTGCTTTAAAGAATGTGATGTCAGGAAGACTAGTACACATATTTTTAATGGACTATTAATACAGCAAATATTCTTCTTCAGAATATTTAACTGAATTTTAGTTCAGTAAGTAAGTATGATCCAGTATATCCAAGTCTATAACTAGAGAGAGCTGATGAGAAGGAAGGTCAAGTTTAAGCTTTCTGGGGGGTCTAACCTCTGTTTCAGCCAGACTTCTTTCCCCTTTCAGCCTGAACTTACTAAACATTTGTAATTATATTTAAAAAATATAATGTGCTATTACATGCCAACACTGCCTTGCCCCTGCTTGAGAATTGGTATTACTAAGTGTACCTTCTCTCATCATATTTCCCAATACTTTAAGAATCAAAAACTAATGAAACGCAAGAGTTCTTATTTATGTATTCTTCCTCTGGTCAAAGATATGACTAATCATGCCTTGCAAGTAAATCATTAAAACTCTATGAAAACCATCCACCATGCAGCTTAAGTACCTTTTGTAAATTGTTTTTTAAAAAAAGAAGAGGTTTGGACCACACACAGACTTTTTTTTGTCTTTCATCTTGAAAGTGTTTTTTTCAATCCTCCCAAGGAACCTGACCTGCTTTAAATCTTCCTCTGCCAGATGATGTAGCGTCTTGCATCACCTTATTCATCTAGATGCAAGGCATTTGCTTCGATCTGTGTTTAGGCAGGCTGCTTATTATTTGATGTCTTCAATTTAGTTATTTCAAGGCAATGTGGGTACAAATGGAGTAAGAAATCCAGTCCATGCGAGATACAACTTGTGTCTCCATTGCTAAAAGGTACATATAAGAAAATGAATTCCAAGTACACACAGTCATATGGTGCTCTTCCAATGCTCCTCAGACACAAGCCTACGAAGTGCTCACCACCCTTTCTCCTCATAGAAAATGTTGAGACTATCACAGACTGCATTTTGCCTTGAGACTCGTGAAGTTTTCCTGCCAATTCTATACAAGAGATGAAAACCTCCTGACCAAGTCACTCACATCTCTCATAATGTGAAGTCTCTGTCTGGCCAAAACAAAACCTGTATCCTCTTCAGGTAAAGGAAAAGTGGAAATTCCAGAAATTACCATCTTATTTTGATGATTTCCAGTGTGAGATAATTAACGCCTAAACAAACTCTCCAGGGCTTGCTTTATTCCGCCAAATCCATATGTGGAGTCCAGAACACACCCAACTTTCCATTCTGGCAACTGTCTTGTATTTCTAGACTTAAACTCCCAGGTTTTTGAAGAAATGTGTGTTCTCCCTGCTGTTCTCCTCTCTCAATAGGCAACAAATTCACCTTAACCTTTATTTCAGACATTGGGTGTGGGTTGGGGGGGAGGCAGAAGGGAAGAAATGGCTTCATATTTTCTTCATGGGATTTCTTCCTACTTTCTGATGGTTTTCACTGGGGCTGAATTCCTCCAACTGTACAATCTCTTTTTCTTTCCTTCTTTCCTTCCTTCCTCCTTTCTTTTCCTCTCTCTTTCCCTCCCTCCCTGCCTTTTCCCCCTTGGCTTTCACAGTAGCAGACCTCTCTTCAGGCACCTAAAAGTATAAAGCAGTTTTCCCAGGCGGGCAGCCGGGCTTGCACCGTGCCACACGCAGCAGCACAAACAGCCTTCTGTGGTTCTTACACACCTGGGGACCAGGTGGGGATGCATCAAAAGAAGCTGGGAGAAGAGACTGTGTGACGGACCATTTGCCAACTAGTCAAAACTTGTTTCAAATCTGCTCCTTCTCTTCCAGCTCTTTGGGGGTCTTTTCCACTTGGGCTGTGCCGGTGTCCAGGTTACTGCAGGCTGCTATCGCATCCGTGGTGGGCTGCTTTTTTTTTTTTTTTTTTGTCTTCAGAAGTCTAGGCTGAAAGGAAGTTAGAAAGCTTCCTTCAGACTACATTTGAGCCTAGTGTCTAAGCAGACCAAGGAGGTAGTGGGCAGCCATTCTCCCCTTTAAGATCAGCCCCATGAGTAGCTCATAGTCTACAGTACTCTGCAGGGTCTGTGCCCCAGCGCAGGCTGACACAAGAATAGCTCAGTTTCACCGTGATTATGTTCTCCTCTGGCGCCTGTAGGCTCATTCGTCCATTGAATTCTCCAGGCAAGAATACTGGATTAGGTTGCCATTTCCTCCTCCAGGGGATCTTTCCAACCCAGGGATTGCACCCAGGTGTCTTGCACTGCAGGCAGATTCTTAACCAACTGAGCCACCAGGGAAGCCCAGTTATATTCTAATGTGGAGGAAATGAGTAAATGTGTTCCTAGATTTGATTTTTCTGAAGCTGGTAGAGGAAACTAGGAAAGGGTATCAAATCATCACTCTCTACTCTCCTCTGAGGCAGAGGTCTCCTCTGGGGATCTCTTACGCACCAGGGAGTTGGATTTATGCCTGACTAAATCCAGACAAAAATACCTCAGGATCACTCTTATTAAAAAACAACAACAAAAACAGGTAATCAGTTCTAAACCAGGGTAAGGACAAAAGTTCAGCCTTCTAGAAAGACACAAAAGCAGGATTGGAATACAGAGCTTCAGACACCTGAACTTATGATTTCCTTTTAGCTAGAGGCAACCCACTCTAGTATTCTTGCCTGGGAAATCCTGTGGACAGAGGAGCCTGTTGGGCTACAGTCCATGGGGTTGCAAAGAGTTGGACATGACTAAGGGACTAACACTTTCACTTTGAAAACTACCTGTAGCCTCTGGGCACTCATTTAAATAAATTCATATACTGTGATAAACAGGATGTAGCTGTCCAAGTTTAAAGTTCTTCATGATGTGCTCTCATTGTTTTTCAAGTTGCCTAGGGAGATAACAGTGGGGCATGAATCCTGTGTGTCTCATTTACTCAGGAGTACAACCAACAAATACAGTCAGAATGCTGGTTAAGAAGGCTAATTCCAGAGACAGGCTTCCTGCATTCAAACTTGCCTCTGCCTCCGGAAAATGTAGGACCATAGCAAATTATTTAAGCTCTCTGTGGTTCACTTTCCTCAACCTTGAAAAACAAGTACAATAATAGTACTTACCGAACAAGGTCATTACAAGGATTAAATGAGATAATAGAGGTAAGGATTTAATAGAATGACTGGAAAACAATACTTGCTTAATAAGATGATTATTCTTTTACAGAACTGTTTTACTATACAGAGGTATAATATTGTGATTTTATATAACTATGAAATAATTATTTTAAAGTAATTACTTTAAAATGGGACTTCCCAGGTGGCTCAGCTGGTAAAGAATCTGTCTGCAACGCAGAAGATGAGATATGGGTTCTATCCCTGAAGGGGGAAGATCCCCTGGAGAAGGAATAGCAAGCCACTCCAGAATTTGTGCTTGGGAAATCCCAGGGACAGAGCAGCCTGGCAGGCTACAGTCCCTGGGGTCACAAAGAGCTGGACACAACTAAGAAACTAAACAACAACAATTATTTTAAAACAGCCTGATAGCTTAATATGAAGTCACTTGGATGAAGAAAAGAACCTGGGTTCTTGCCTTGGCTCTGCAGCTTTTGGGTCATGATACCAGGAGAGAGAGATCCTTTTTGATCTCAGGTTTTTCAAGTGTTAAATGCAATAAGCTGTTGATACTTGATACTATTTCTAGATCTTTCTAAGGATCCCCAGCTTAATGTGTCCATGACATGGAGAATTTATTTACTATGTAGCAATCATTATACTTTACATGCATCTGCTTACTTAAATGTAACAAAAACATTCCCATTTTACAGATGGTGTCAGTGAGGTTTACTTACAGGGATTAGGCAATTTGCCCACTATCCTAATTCGCAACTGGCAGTGCAGAAATTGTATTCGGGTCTGACTGACTCCATGTGCTGGCACTAATCACCGTGCTCTGCTCCCAATCTGTTCAGCTGGGGACCCATTAATGAAGTAACAATGGTCTCTGTTTTAACCACCCAAGTAAGTAAAAGTCCATTATAAACAGAAAATACTAAATCAGTTCCCTATTAGCCACAATGGCCATTTTCATTCCTAAAAAGATTAAAAGTGTGAGAAGCTCAATTTAAATCTACAAATGGCCAGAGAGTAAACTAACACAGGTCTGTTTTGGAAGGAAGCTTTTAAAAGGCCAGAACTCAACTTTTCGAGTTAACGGGACTCAAGCTTTCAATGCTTTCCTTTCTCCTTCCCTTTAACTAAATTCAACTTTGTATTTTTCATCTTGTTTTTGGAATCTTTCCAAGTCACCTCTGTTAAGAAACACAAGGCCCTTGGCACTGAACTTTTGGGACTGTGCCCACATCTGCCTCTGGATGTCTGCTTGCCTAACTTTGATGCTGCATTCAACACCTAACTTAAAACAAAGCAGGGCTTGAGACAAAAAGCTACTCAGTATGATGGATCCAGCTCACCAATCAGTGGCCTCAGTGATAAATATCATGAGCAAAAGAGGCCTGAAAACCCCCAAAGAGTTCAATATTTCAAGGCAGGGCCAACCGATTTTCATTTAGTGGCAGAAAAACAGCAGTGCTACATTACAGAGGAAGAAATGACAGTGACAGTCATGCTGATTCATTGTTTTTGTTTTTAAGTAATTCTGAAGCATTCTAACTATGTTGGTGTCCCATAGATCCTTCCCAGAGCTCAAGAGGTTTGGTTCCTATTCATATATGTTCTTTTATTTATAAAAAGGTTTTCATCTTGACATGATAACTCCAATTTCAAATGTGAAATTCTTCTTTGCTTTAGTTCTTTAGATTTAAATATGTCATTCATCATCTTGGTGGTCCCAGTAAACTGCCCTGGAATTCTCATCCCAGTTTTCAATAGTTATGCATCCATCCATATGGTAACAATATTACCACAACCAAATTCCTGCTACCAGAGACATCAAATAGTTTAACTTCACCCCACACCCAAGATATTTCCTTGTCTCTAAGTAGGAAATTTCAATCTCTAAATCATCAGGATAGAATAAATATGATATAAACTAAAGTAATATGTTCTATTGAATGTACTCTATTGTACCTTTTGAAGAGAGCGGGTAACCACTTATATATAGGGCAGAAAAAAGCAGAAGAGACTGGGGTGTATTTCTGTTTCAAACAAGATGAACCTCTACAAAACTTGGAAGAACTGAGTCAAACAATCACTGTGGCTGAAAAGCAGGCTTCTGCAGCAAGGGCTCTGTGTGTTTGCCTCTGAACAATAGCTTTCTTATTCTAGGATCCTGAAAGGAGAAGTCTGAGATGAGGAATCGCTTCTATGGAAAAATGAATGGAGGTAGAAGAATGTGCCAGGGCCACCAGGTCCTGACAGATCACCTCCAGTCTCAAGCTCTCTGTGTCGGCTTGAGTCCCTCAGTACATCAGCAGTAGCTAGGTGTGATGGTTGTGAAAGACTCAGGTAGGAACCAGGTAGCCTTGATTCTTTCCCTGTCCTCTGGTTAATTAGATTTTCTGGAAATCTTCTAGCTTTCTGTACTTCGGTTTCCTCAGTCGAAAAGGAGAGAATCCAACTTACCAACAAGGTCACTTTTATTTCTAAACTTTCTGCTGGGAGCATTTAATCAAGTGGGACTTCTATAAACCTAGCTGAATCAGAGCGAATTACAGTAGCTACCATTTTTTATGAGATATCTGACACAGGCACTGTGCTAGAGCTTTCCCTATGTGATCTCTAACCTCCCAGAGCCTTCTCAGGTTGATATGATTCTCATTTTACAGATGAGAAAACTCTAAGTTGCTTACAGTCACTAAACTAGTTAAGTGACAGGCTGGCATGGAACCCAAACAGTCCTTACTCCCAAAGCTCAAGTTGTTCTGCTGCCACACAATGACCAGTGTCCAACCCTGCTCTGAGGGGGCCATTGCAGGAGTACCCCAGGTCCCCACCAGGCTATCCATATGCCATGTCCAGGAACACGAAGAATCACAGATAGGGACAAACTCACCCACAAAGCAGAGTAACAATGAGATTGCCTTTTAAATGCAAGACTTAAGATTTGTAAAGTACTTCGATCAGTATATGGCATACGGTAACATAAAAACTTTCCAGGTGGTGTCAATGGTAAAAGAACCCGCCTGTCAATGCAGGAGATGCAAGAGACCTGGTTTGATCCCTGGGTGGGGAAGATCCCCTGGAGAAGGAAATGGTAACCCACTCCAGTATTCTTGCCTGGAGAATCCCACGGACAGAGGAGCCTGGTGGGCTACAGGTCATGGGGTCACAGAGTCAAACATGACTGAGCACATATGCAACATAACAACTGTAGAACTTGTTATACAAGTTCAATGAATAAGAACCTTCAAGAAGTAGAAGACTAATGAATGTGTAGTCTTAAAGAGCCAGAGCGGAGCTACAGACTGGAAGGGATTGAAAGCTGGGCATGGACAGGAGAATGAAGCAACAATAGGAGCGAAGTGAGAGGGCCAGGCTGACTGCCATCAAATAATCTGCAGTCCCTAACCTGTGCTTTTGTTTTGTGTTTGCTTGTTCGTTTTTTCTGGACATACTGTACTTGAATGGGTCTCCTTACTCCTCTCTATCATTGATTTGGGGTCACCTGCCCCTTGCGTTTCCAGATGCTGAAGGGCCAATTCCTTAGCTCGGAGTTCTGTGTAGTGGCCGTGGTACCTGTGAAGCGGAACCCAAAGGTAGCTACCACAGAAGCAGTTCCTCCCACTTCTGAGATGCAGGTTCATGAACTTGTGTGTCTTCCTGATTTAGGCAGCGGTCGATATGCTGTCTGACCTGTGAATACTCTTGACGGGGACTGGGTTCATAGAGGAAACTAAATCAGAGTGAAGTTGTTCATGAGGAAAGTGCTGCACTGTTTCTGGGTGAAAAGACTCAGCTCCAGGGATGACACAGGAAGGTCTGAGTCACCTGGCTACTTTCATCATATCGGTCAGAAGCCAGGACCATGCCTTTGAGCTTAGTGGAGACACGTCTACCAGGCCTCAGAAGAGGCCCTCCAGAGGAGAACTCCGCTTAAACGGCTTCAGCAGAATGACTAGAGAGATTCCAAACTCCCCTGCTGAGCTTCCTGCCAAGCCCCCTGGTCTCTGAATTCAGATCAAGCCTCAGATGTCAAGCATGTGGTGTGGTCAGACTTGGCGCCTGTCGCTATTCATGTCGTTCCCACCCCTACCTCAGTGCGGTTGATTTACCCAGCCTTGTGGGTCCGCTTACACCTTTTCTAGGATTGTAACTTGTTACTTCTTTATCAGCGTTAATGGCCAAAGGCAGCTCTGGGGTTCAACCCCCCTTTCCCCATCATCCCAAGTACTCAGGATGGGTCCCTTCTGAGTGGAATGCCAAAGTTTCTTCTATTATTGTTATCAACAAAACCTATTTGTGAATCTCACATATGTATCAGCCATTTAAAAGTTTCCAAATTTAAAAGACAGTATAGATATGGTTCCAAAGATGTTGATAGAAATAATTAAAGTGTTAACAAATAGTGAAAGGAAAAGTTAGATTACCTCTTTGAAGATCTCAGTAGTTATTATGAGAAGGAAGCAGGGAAAAAATGAAAATTAAATCAACTGCAGTTTAAGATATTTCAGTTAAAAGAATTTCAACATGGGTGGGAACCCTACATTTTAGTGCTTAATACATTTTCTACTCTCATGACAAGAAGAGTAGGTTGTACATTGCATAGACATTCTTCAAGACTATCAGTGTTTCCCTGAAACACATGAAGTAATTTTTTGGAGGGAATGGATGGTTTAGCACTCTGTACTAAACATGGAGAAATGAAGTTTGATTCCATTAAGAGACATTCTACTGGACCTCAAGAGAGACTTCCATACAAGGAATTATGAAATTTGTTTCCCAAGACAGTAAATACGCCTATCACATTCTTCAGAGGTAATGCTATTTTATTAATAGTAACAGATTGAGTTTGGAGTTCCTGCATTAAAGTCAAGGACTCAATAAATGGCTTTTTTATTCCCAAACATGAATGCCCGGGAATCCTTGGCTAGATCAAATGTATCACAAGTTTTTTTTTTTTTTTTTTTTAATGTTCTAAGATAAATTCTAAGAAGCTTAAGGATCTTAGGTAGTATTACCTATTCACTACCATACAAAGCTTTGAAATAAGCTTTCGTCTCCTCATTCTTCATCCCAACTGTTTACCTGTGGCATAGACATGTAAGAAGGTAAAAATCTAAGGGAGGATTTAGAATTAGAGAACTATTTTAGTTCCACTGCACAAAATACCAATGACATAAATATATTCTTTGGGGGTAATCAATCAGGATTATATATTCTCTTGGTTTACCAAAGAAGGTTGATTTCAAGCCAAACTAGCTCATGCTGGATGAATGTTTGTAACTGATACTCTCTTCATTGATCTCTGCTGGGGTTCAGATGAAGGAGTGGGAAATTCACTTATAGATATTAACATGCAAAGGAGAGGAGGAGACAGAAAGCAAAGAAGGTTTAAGATTAGTTTTGAAAAATGAAAGGGGGCAGAAACAGTCTTTAAAAATGTAAGAGGAGGGGAAGTTTCCTAAAAGAGAACTAAAACCCCTAAGACCTATAAAACTTAACTGATATGCATATTAAAGAAGAAAGTTTTTTAAAAAGACAAAACATTCAGTCTAGTGAGAATTATGTTCACTTCCACTAAATACAAGTATAGCTTGTTATGTGTACACCAGTGGCCTTATTTAGGAAGTATCAATAGGCGAGGGCTTGCTTGTAGGGAAAAGTTAAGAGATCAGAAGCTTGGGATGGAATCTTCCTTGAGTCCAGTTCCTTTTCTTTTTTTTATTTATTCATTTTATTTTAATTGGACAGAGCAGTAAGAGATATGGTCCTCAGTAGATATTAGATACAGAACCAGGAGTAGAAAATCGTGAGTTCTACCTTTCTCTGTCCAGTACTCTTTTGTATGTCAAGGCTTGACACAACTTTAAGTCTTTTAAATTAATGCAAATCTCAGGGGGAAAAAAATCAATACACGTATTTTCAAGGGTCTCAATTACTTCAAATAGGTACAATCACCTGGGACAGAGAACAGTTAGGCAGGAGTGGCCATATTTACCACCTCCTTACCACACAAAATATCTTACTAAACCATAATCAGGCTTAAAGGTTAAAAGGTAAAGTATAAAAGATTAAAGTATATACATGTAATTTAAAAAGTAAAAGGGATGGTATTTTCTAATATTGATATCTAAAATAGAGAAATGCAGCTAAAATAAGATGAGCTACAAAAACTAATGGGTTCTCCTCATGGTCCCTTTTATGATACCAAGGTACTCTAATTCTTCTTTGCCATTTCTATAGCCCAAATGGCTTCTACCATTTGAGGTGATACATGTGAATAGTATCTGAAACTTACAAAACCAACATAAGTCATGAAATAAATAATTAAAGGAAATTATCTATGAACTGCCTAAGCAGTTCTAAAAATGGTTTAAAGGAAGATTGAAGAAAAAAGTTCCTAATTTTCTCAGGTTGTAATTAACTTGCAACTTCACTGGGCCTGTGCCTTCTCTACATTGAAGACCAGAGCCCCTCTGTCCATGAGGCAAGAATACTGCAGTGGGTTGTCATTTCCTCCCCCAGGAGATCTTTCCAACCCCGGGATCAAACTCGTATCTCCTGTAGCTCCTGCATTGGCAGGCAGATTCTTTACCACTGCCAATGCAGGTTCTTTACCACTGAGCCACCTAAGAAGTCCCAAGTATCTAAAATGAGGTTAAGAAAAAGACATGTATAGGAATGGAGGGAATGGAAATGGGATTGGACTCGTGAGCAAGGGGGGGAAGTATGATAGAATAAAATTTTACCTAAATAAGAGCTGAAATGGTCACTTTTGTACTTCAGACAGATTATCTTGCTGGTAGGGAGAAGACTGCTTATGGTCTGTTGGAACAGATGTAAGCACTGCTGACCAGCTAGGAGACTAGAGGTTCGTCATTTGAAAGGTGGTGGGAGTCTGGTCTGGGGTAATGACAGCAGAGGCAGTAGATATGAAGGAAAAGTAGACAGCTTTGAGAGATAAGTAAGTTAATTTGATAGAACTTGATGAACATTTAGTGTGGTTTAGTTGCTAAGTTGTGTCTGATTCTTGCGACCCCATAGACTGTAGCCCACTAGGTTCCTCTGTCCATGGGATTTCCCAGGCAGGAACACTGGAGTGGGTTGCCATTTCCTTCTCCAGGGGATCTTCCTGATCCAGGGACTGAACTGGTATCTCCTCTATTGGCAGGCTGATTCTTTACCAACTGAGCTAACAGAGAAGCTCTGATGAATACTTGGGTTATAGGAAACACAGGCAAGGGGAAGAGAGTTTATTTAGATAATATTTAACACCTTGATAAAATGGACCCAAATGTGCACAGTGAGAAGACATAGCTGATGACAGAATCTGAGAAACTCTGGTATGTCAGAAACAAGCAAAGAAAAAGGTATCTGTCAATAAAAGAAAAAAGCAACCAGAAAACCAGAATAAAATCAAAACAATTAGTGGCGTTGGAAAAATCTGACCTAACTTTAAAAGCTAAAAATATAAAGCTTCCAGTAACAATGTAGAAAAAATCTCAAGTGTCTTTATAGTTTGAGGAAGGCAAATCAAGTCCAATATCTGCTTCTGTTTGCAAGTATGGTCAAATAATTTCACCTAGCTATAAAAATAGAAATCACACTACATTAAAAATGAAAAGTTCTACCACACAAAAAACCAGTTCACTCTATAGCACAGGGAACTATATTCAACATCGTGTAATAATGTATGGTGGAACAGATTTGAAAAAAGAATATAAATAGATACTTATATACGTGTGTACAGTTATAGATATAAAACTGAATCCATTTGTTGTACACCTAGGATTAGCACAAGATTGTGCATATCAACTATATGTCAATAAAATCAATCAATAAAAAATAAACAACTGCACCATGTGCAGAATTGGATATAAACCACATGCTTTTAATAGTTAGCCATACACATAATTTCTTGAATATTATACTCTTTTACTCTGGCAACTCTAGAGCAATTTTATCACTTTTTAAAAAAATGAAATATATAAACATCTTTATTGAATAATTTCAAATATGCAGACCATTAAAAAAAATTCAGCTTAGATCTTTTCATCAGTGTACAAGGCTGATAGTTCTCGGGTAGAAAAACTGGTGTCTGTGGTTAAAAAAAAAAAAGGGAATGTGAAATTATGACTTCCTAAAAGCAATATGTTTAAAGATCATTATGAATCCTTACAAGTTACTTAAAGTTTCCTGCAGTCTGTCTTATAGACAAAAGTACCTCTCCAAAAGTAACTCTAAGTTTTTTTCTAGGTCCAGCTACCTGGAACACAAACTCTTTAGGCATTTCACTAGAATTTATTTGAACTCTATGGCATACATTTAAGGTATAAAGTTTGGGTAAATTGTAAAATTCTAGGTAATTATGTTATACATGGTATAATAAAACCTGGACTTGCTTAGTCAAATGAAAATATGCCTTAAACACTTGCTTCAGAGTCCCTCCCATTATAAAAGGTTATCAGTATCCCCTATAGACTATACATCTATAGTCAATTAAGTCATTCCTACAGATTCTAAAATCAAGGCTTCCCAGGTGTCTTAATGGTAAAGAATCCACCCGCCAATGCAAAAAATGCAGGAGATTCGGGTTTGATCCTTGGGTCAGGAAGAGCCCCTTGAGGAGGCAATGGCAACCCACTCTTAATATTCTTGCCTGGAAAATTCCATAGACAGAGGAGCCTGGTCCATGGGGTAGCAAGGAGTCAGACATGACTTAGCAACTGAGCGTGATCACAGATGCTAAAATCAGGGCCAGAATTTTCTTTTCTCTTTGTGAAAAAATTTCAACATTTTCCAAATTCAATTCAGGAAACCCTCAAATCTTCAACTACCTTATGAAACTCTGAAGGTATTAAAGAAAAAAAAAAAAAGAAAACTTTTAAAGTACGGTAGTAAATCCAAATACTTTGAAAGTCTAATGGTATTAATATATTTTAATACCAATTCACATAGGTATGGTATAAATGGTTCAGATTTTAATTTTTGAAGTTCTTTGGAATACATGGTTCTAAAAATAGGAAAGCTATGAGGTTATTTAATGGTGACAGTGAATAGTAAGACTGTCTTAAATTGAGCCTTCCTTACAATGTATGAAGTACCTGGAGATCCAGAATCTATTCTTTTTATTGCAGAGTAATCTATGTAGAAGGCAATGGCACCCCACTCCAGTACTCTTGCCTGGAAAATCCCACGGACGGAGGAGCCTGGTGGGCTGCAGTCCATGGGGTTGCTAAGAGTCGGATATGACTGAGTGACTTCGATTTTCACTTTCATGCATTGGAGAAGGAAATGGCAACCCACTCCAGTGTTCTTGCTTGGAGAATCCCAGAGATGGGGTAGCCTGGTGGGCTGCCGTCTATGGGGTCACACAGAGTTAGACACGACTGAAGCGACTTAGCAGTAGCAGCAGCAATCTATGTTCAGAAAATTTGGTTACATTTTTAACCAAACCCACAAAAGACCTCTGTATAGATTACAACATGTGGCAACTCCATTATGAAGACTGGAATATTGCCTTCCCAGTTTGGAACTAATTAGTGGTCAGTAAACTCCAATACTTTGGCCACCTCATGTGAAGAGTTGACTCATTGGAAAAGACCCTGATGCTGGAAGGGATTGGGGGCAGGAGGAGAAGGGGATGACAGAGGATGAGATGGCTGGATGGCATCACCGACTCAACGGACATGAGTTTGGGTGAATTCCGGGAGTTGGTGATGGACAGGGAGGCCTGGCGTGCTGCGATTCATGGGGTCGCAGAGAGTCAGACACGACTGAGCAACTGAACTGAACTAAACTGAGCTGAGGTTGTTAGTAAATATAGAACCAGGGAAAAAATGAGTTTGGTATCTGCTTAGAATATTTTCACTGTGTTGTAGTAGCCTGTCTCAAGCCAACAAATTCAGGAATATTTTGTTTAAATACAAAAGACATATGTGTAGATCTGAGGTCCCTTTGCCATTTGAATTTGAGCCCCATGGATAAGAAGAATATTTCTTTTTCCCACATGTCTGTTATGGCAATCAGCCCTCTGACGGTCATTATATTGAGATGCTGACAGATTTCACAATGTGTTATTCAATATTCAGGTTAAGACATCTAAATTATCAAGAGCTTTTATTATACATTAAAAATTCTTTGAAAACTATAGATGGTTATGTTCATGAGGATTTGTCTTGGCTAATGGAACAATAGAAAATGTTCTAAATAAAGAACTGGAGAAGAGAACATTTAGCAGTGGTAGTTTTAAATAAGAATAAATTGAAAATAAATAAGAGAGAAGTCTTTTAATTCCATTGGATTTGTTTTTTTCAAGCCTCAGTCTTGTGACCTAAATTGATAACAGACTCTAATTTGTTAATGATTATTCTGTCCATCGTATGAATTTGGAAGAAATGTGTAAATTAGCTAGATGAATTGGCTTATTTAGAAAATGATTTGTAAGTATGTTAAATGTTAAAAAAAAAAAAACAAAGAAAATATTGTCTGAATAAAACCACTATTAGGACTATGAACTTCAACTTTACAAACTAGCCAATGATGTAATTTCAGAATTAAAGTGGAAATAGCACCACTTTAGGCAGGAGAGAAATAACTTTCTGTATAATCTTTTATGAATCATAAAGTACTATACAAGGACTAAATCTAGGCATATGTGTGTGTGTACACGTGCACAAGCATTTATGAAGAAGGTGATAGCTCACAAGCATCTCTCCTGAGAAGTCTCCGGCAAAAGACTGCATGAAACCTAAGTCAGAGCTTTACAATACAAATGTGTATTGTGCTTACAAAATGAATGGCACTTCTGGGACCAGAAGCAGACTGTTTAGGCACACTCCTCTCTCCCTTTCTGTATATTTTATTTCATGAAATGCTTACTAACACTCTAAGAAGTAGGTATTAATATCACTATCTCTTGTTTGTTTGTTTTTTTAACAATGATTTGACAGCTTAAGTCAATTTGCCCAAGTCTTCAAGGGACAGTAGGTAATAAAGCTGAGATTGAACCAAGGGTAGATTCACTTCAAAGCCAGTGAAATCTCTACTCTACCAATGTCTTCCCTGGGTTGGTTATGAAGCCAGTTGATTCTCAGAGTAATGCCTCCAATGTAGGATCTGCCCAGAGCCTACGTATATCTTTCTGCCTTGGACAGGACTGGGGCTTTCCTGGTGGCTCAGGTGGTAAAGAATATACCTGCAATGCAGGAGACCTGAATTTGATCCCTGGGTTGGAAAGATCCTCTGGAGAAGGGAATGCCTATCCATTCCAGTACTCTTGCCTGGAGAATCCCATGGACAGAGGAATCTGGCAGGCTACAGCCCATGGGATCATGAAAAGTTGGACACAACTGAGTGCCTAACACTTAACACACTTGGACAGGACTAACTGTACTAGTCAGAGTCCGAAGGATATGAGTTAAGAATATCACCTATCATATTAAAAGAAATACTGTCTCTAAAGAGTCCCAGTGAAATCACTAAAATAAGAACTTTTTTTGAATACCAGGCAAAACTCTGTCTGAATTGCTATCTTTTTTTTCCCCTCTTATACTGAAAGCTACATATAGTGAGAATTTTCTTGGCCAAAAATTATACTCATTTACAGTAACTGTTGTGCCAAAGGCCTTTGGGTAACTCAGTGAACCATAGCCATGCTATGCAGGCCTACCCAGGACAGACGAGTAACAGTGAAGAGTTCTGACAAAATGTGGTCCACTGGAGGAAGAAATGGCAAACTGCACTGGTATTCTTGCCAGGAGAATCCCATGAACAGTATGACATCAGAAGATTACCACCCTCCAGGTCAGAAGGTGTCCCATATGCTACTGGGGAAAAATAGAGGGCAATTATTAACAGCTCCAGAAAGAATGAAGCGACAGGGCCAAGTGGAAACAACCCTCAGCTGTGTTTCTGGTGGTGAAGGTAAAGTCTGATGCTGTAAAAACAATATTGCACAGGAACCTGGAATGTTAGGTCCATGAATCAAGATAAATTGGAAGTGGTCAAACAGGAGACGGCAAGAGTGAACATTGACATCTTAGGAAACAGTGAACTAAAATGGACAAGAATAGGCAATTAATTCAGATGACCATTATATATATACTACTGTGGGTAAGAATCCCTTAAAAGAAATGGAATAGCCTTCACAGTCTACCAAAGAGTTCAAAATGCAGTACTTGGCTGCAATCTCAAAAAGGACAGAATGACCTCAGTTTGTTTCCAAGGCAAACCACTCAACATCACAGTAATCCAAGTCTGTGTCCCAACCATTGATGCTGAAGTAGCTAAAGTTGACTGGTTCTATGAAGACCTACAACACTTTCTAGAACTAACAAAAAATAAAGATATTTTTTTCATCATAGGGGATTGGAATCCAAAAGTAGGTAATCAAGAGAGACCTGGAATAACAGGCATATTTGGCCTTGGAGTACAAAATGAAGCAGGGCAAAAACCAACAGAGTTTTGTAAAGAGAACACAGTATGATAGCAAACACTCTTTTCCAATAACCTAAGAGACAAGTCTACACATGGACATAATCAGATGGTAAATACCGAAATCAGATTGATTATGTTCTTTGCTGCCAAACATGAAGAAGCTCTATACAGTCAGCAAAAACAAGACCTGGAGCTGACTGGCTCAGATCATGAGCTCCTTATTGCAAAACTGAGGTTTAAATTGAAGAAAGTAGGGAAAACCACTAGGGCATTCAGATATGACCTAAATCAATCCCCCTATGATTATACAGTGGAGGTGACAAATAAGATATAAGGGACTGGATCTGTAGACAGAGTGCTAAAGAAATATGGATGGAGGTTCATAACATAACAGGAGGTGGTGACAAAAACCATTTCAAAGAAAAAGAAATGTAAGAAGGCAAAGTGGTTGTCTGAGGATGCTTTACAAATAGCTAGAAAATAAGAGAAGTGAACGACAAGGGAGAAAGGGCAAGATGTACCTAACTGAATGCAGAGTCCCAGAGAACAGCAAGGAGAGATAAGAAGGCCTTTTTTCAATGAACAGTGCAAAGAAATAGAGGAAATCAATAGATTTGGAAAGACTAGAGATCTCTTCAAGAAAATGAGATATCAAGGAAAACATTTCATGCAAGGATGGGCACAATAAAAGACAGAAATGGTAAAGATCTAACAGAAACAGAAGAGATTAAGGAGAGATGGCAAGAATTCACAGAAGAACTATAAAAAAAAGGTCTTATGACCTAAATAACCACAATGGTGTGTCAACCCAGAGCCAGACACCTTGGAGTGTGAGGTCAAGTGGGCCTTAGGAAACATTACTAAAAACAAAACTAGGGGAGGTGACCGAATTTCACCCAGGCTATTTAAAATCCTAAAGGATGATGCTGTTAAAGTGTTGTACTCAATATGTCAGCAAATTTGGAAAACTCAACAATGGCCACAGGACTAGGAAAAATCAGTTTTAATTCCAATCCCAAAGAAGAGCAATGCCAAAGAATTTTCAAACTACTATACAATTGCACTCATTTCATATGCTAATAAGGTTATGTTCAAAATCCTTCAAGCTATACTTCAGTAGTATGTGAAATGAGAAATTCCAGATGTACAAGCTGGGTTTCAAAGAGGCAGAGGAACCAGAGATCAAATTGCCAACATCCACTGGATCATGGAGATAGCAAGGGTATTCCAGAAAAACATCTACTTCTGCTTCATTGACTACACTAAAACCTTTACTTTGTGGATCACAACAAACTGTGGAAAATTCTTAAAGAGATGGGAGTACCAGAAACCACCTTACATGTCTCCAGAGAAACCTATGTGAAGGTCAAGAAGCTGCAGTTAGAACCAGATATGGAACAACATACTGGTTCAAAATTGGGAAAGGAGTACAACAAGGCTATATATTGTCACCCTACTTATTTAACATATATGCACAGTACATCATGTGAAATGCTGGGCTGGCTAAATCATAAGCTGGAATCAAGATTGCTGGGAGAAATATCAACCACCTCAGACATGCAGATGATACCACTTTAATGGCAAAAAATAAAGAGGAACTAAAGAGCCAATTGATGAAGGTGAATGAGGAGAGTGAAAAAGCTGGTTTGAAATTCAGCATTCAAAAAACTAAGATCATGGCATCTGGTCCTATCACTTCATGGGCAATAGAAGGTGAAAAAGTGGAAGCAGTGACAGATTTTATTTTGGAGGGGCTCCAAAATCACTACAGACAGTGACTGCAGTCATGAAATTAGAAGACACTTGCTCCTGCAAAGGAAAGCTGTGACAAACTTAGCATATTAAAAAGTAGAGACATCACTTTGACAACAAAGGTCTGTATAGTCAATGCTATGGTTTTTCCAGTAGTCAAGTATGGATGTTAAGAGTTGGACCATAAAGAAGGCTGAGCGCCAAAGAATTGATACATTCGAATTGTGGTGCTGGAGAGGAGTCTTCAAGAGTCCCTTGGACTGCAAGGAGATCAAATCAGTCGATTCTAAAGGAAACTGACTTTGAATATTCATTGGAAGGACTGATGCTGAAGCTGAAACTCAAATACTTTGGCCACCTGATGTGAAGAACCAACTCATTGGAAAAGACCACGATGGAGGGAAAGATTGAAGGCAAAAATAGAATGGGGCAGTAGAATATTAAATGGTTCAAGAGCATCACCAATTCAATGGACATGAATCTGAGCAACTCCAGGAGATAGAGGAGGACAGAGGAGCCCGGTGTACTTTAGTTCAGGGCATTCCAAAGGGTAGGACATGACTTAGCAACTAAACAACAACAATAACAAGTGAGTTAGAATATTTGGTCCCTGTTCCCTTATCTTTTCTCTCCACTATCATTTTTTTAAAATTTTTTCATGGTGTTTTAAATTTTATTTTTTAATATAAATTTATTTATTTTAATTAGAGGTTAATTACTTTACAATATTGTATTGGTTTTGCCATACATCAACATGAATCCACCATAGGTATACACGTGTTCCCCATCCTGAACCCTCCTCCCACCTCCCTGCCCATACTATCCCTCTGGGTCGTCCCAGTGCACCAGCCCCAAGCATCCAGTATCATGCATCGAACCTGGACTGGAAATTTGTTTCATATATGATATTATACATGTTTCAATGCCATTCTGCAAAATCATCTCACCCTCCCCCTCTCCCACAGAGTCCAAAAGACTGTTCTATACATCTGTGTCTCTTTTGTTGTCTCGCATACAGGGTTATCATTACCATCCTTCTAAATTCCATATATATGTGTTAGTATACTGTATTGGTGTTTTTCTTTCTGGCTTACTTCACTCAGTATAATAGGTTCCAGTTTCATCCACCTCATTAGAACTGATTCAAATGTATTCTTTTTAATGGCTGAGTAAGCAGCCATGAAATTAAAAGACACTTACTCCTTGGAAGAAAAGTTATGACCAACCTAGATAGCATATTGAAAAGCAGAGACATTACTTTGCCAACAAAGGTCCGTCTAGTCAAGGCTATGGATTTTCCTGTGGTCATGTATGGATGTGAGAGTTGGACTGTGAAGAAAGCTGAGTGCTAAAGAATTGATGCTTTTGAACTGTGGTGTTGGAGAAGACTCTTGAGAGTCCCTTGGACTGCAAGGAGATCCAACCAGTCCATTCTGAAGGAGATCAGCCCTGGGATTTCTTTGGAAGGAATGATGCTAAAGCTGAAACTCCAGTACTTTGGCCACCTCATGCGAAGAGTTGACTCATTGGAAAAGACTCTGATGTTGGGAGGGATTGGGGGCAGGAGGAGAAGGGGACGACAGAGGATGAGATGGCTGGATGGCATCACTGACTCGATGGACATGAGTCTGAGTGAAGTCAGGGAGTTGGTGATGGACAGGGAGGCCTGGCATGCTGTGATTCATGGGGTCGCAAAGGGTCGGACACGACTGAGTGACTGAACTGACTGAACTGAACTGAATACTCCATTGTGTATATGTACCACAGCTTTCTTATCCATTCATCTGCTGATGGACATCCAGGTTGCTTCCATGTCCTGGCTATTATAAAACAGTGCTCCCATTTCAGAATGGGAGAAAATAATAGCAAATGAAGCAGTGGACAAACAACTAATCTCAAAAATATACAAGCAACTCCTGCAGCTCAATTCCAGAAAAATAAACGACCCAATCAAAAAATGGGCCAAAGAACTAAATAGACATTTCTCCAAAGAAGTCATACAGATGGCTAACAAACACATGAAAAAATGATCAACATCGCTCATTATCAGAGAAATGCAAATCAAAACCACTATGAGGTACCATTTCACGCCAGTCAGGATGGCTGCAATCCAAGTCTACAAGCAATAAATGCTGGAGAGGGTGTAGAGAAAAAGGAACCCTCTTACACTGTTGGTGGGAATGCAAACTAGTACAGCCACTATGGAGAACAGTGTGGAGATTCCTTAAAAAACTGGAAATAGAACTGCCTTATGACCCAGCAATCCCAGTGCTGGGCATACACACCGAGGAAACCAGAATTGAAAGAGACACGTGTACTTCACTATCATTTTTACACAGTTACTACATTTGTCTTATTTGGAAAGCTCTCTGAAATCATCTTTGCAAGAAAGGCATAGAATAAATAGATGGCAACATTTAAAAAAATAAATAAATCACACCTGAAGCCATTAAAAATCCTTTGTAAGCAGATCCCTTCTTTGCCAGATAATGTGATATACATGTCCAGGCATTCTGTCCACTCACAAATAATTACATTCTGAGATGGGAAAGAGAAAGAAAGATACAAGAAAAAATAATGTATCATTAAGCTTCTGCTGGGTTGGGTGCTTCATGTACATAATTCCGTTGTATTCCTCACATCTTCACAGGTGATGAAAGAGACTCTGGTAATCACTAAACCCAGGCCACTCATCAGTGCCAGAGTTGGGATTTTAAATTCAGTTATATCGGATTCCTAAACTTATATTCCTTTTACTCTGTCCAGCAGCCTCTTGATAGAGTCATGCTGAGCTCAGGTACTCCAGTGGGCCAGAGCATACTGCCTTTCAACTTTGCCTACAGAAATAAATGTATAGGTTCTAATGTAGAGGGGTGGGGTGAGGGATGGGGTGGGGTCTATATACTTATGGCTCATTTACATTGTTGTACAGCAGAAACCAACACAACATTCTAAAGCAACTATCCTCTAATTAGAAAAATTTTAAAACTTAAAGTAACTTCACTTACAAGTATGTAGTCAGCAATCTATGCTCATGCTATATGTTCATATTGCAACAATTTTTTTTAAAAGAAAAGCTGGCCTGCTTCTTATCAATAAAAGATAGCGAGAGAGTAAAATCTATAATATGTGATAGGATGGGGTATGCAGTTTTTCCTGCTACTTGTTTATGGAAATCTTCAAAACTAGTATCTCTATTTATACGTAATATTTTCATTTTTAAATACAAAACCATGAAAATTTTATAAGGCTCCCAACCTTTTCCCCAGATATTGTGTAAAATATATGTTTACACCTATGTAGGATACATAAGCTGGATGAGATCCAGCCATAAGCATAAAGTGAGGAGTGTGCCTTTTGTAGTTAAATAATATATTGACTTTGGGCTTGTGCTAGAGGGATTGTTCTTGCCTCCAGCTCCTGAATTTACTACAGCTGCCAAACACTTCCAAAACCTCTCAGTCTCAATCCCAGGCCTGGAGAAATTCCACAGCACTGGGAGATCAAATTTCACATCAATATTTTGGTGGGCTCCTTGCCAATGCCTTATCAAGAAAAAATATAATTATAGGCGAGACTGCAGCAAGCTGATTCTATAATATTCTCCCCTCCTGTCTCAGCTGCTAAAATATAATGCAATAAAAGTGATATAAGATACTACATCTGCCCTTTCCATAATTCCATTTTCATTTTAGTTCCATGACTGGATGGAGGAAGATTCTAAGCATGCCAGAGCTACTGACGCTTAGCTCCTAAAACTCTTAACATTCGATTTAAGAAAGTTATAGCTTAAAATAGAACTCACGATAGAAAGAAAAGATGCAGTAGGGGAGAAAATTTGGGGTCTTGCAGTAAATGGAATATTCCTGGTTTTCTTCCTAGGACTGTTTTAATGAATAGTTCAACTTCTACATCAGCAGTACAATTAGCATAAGGACCCCAATAAGCCATTCATATAGCTTATGTGTCTATTGTTCATTCAGATTGGGTTACACCAAGCTTTTATCCATGGCCGACCTAGGAGAAAGGCATGATTTGATCCATGGTATCTTAGAAACCATAGCTAACAGGATGGGGTTGAACGATACCAAGAGTCATTTTTTATTTCTCTGTTTTTCCAGCTTAATTGAGATATAATTGACATGTAACACTGTATAAGTTTAAGGTGTATAGCATGATGATTTGTATAGGATATGTCTATATTGCAAAAAGATAACCACAATAAGTTTAGCTAACTATCTGTGATCAGAGTCATTATTTTAAAATACAGACTTTTCATGGCTGTTCATCAGTTATACACCCAAGTCCAGATGCTTTAGTATTGCATTAAAGACATGTCTACCATCTTGCGCCACCCCAACATCCTTCCTTAGCCTTATCCCTCATTCTTCTCCATGATTATTTTCCTCTGCCACATTCTTTTCTAAAGTCCCTTCGATTGACTTCTGTATTCTCAAACATTTGTTACCTTCTCATACTTTTACTTTTATCTCTTATGCACCTCTCCTTCCTCTGCCTGTAAAAACTGCTTGGAAAGTATGCCCTGACTGTGCCATCCCCAATCTAGACTGAACTAATGATTTCTTCTTCAGATTCATAATCACCTCCTATTCGCCTCACTTCCCCTTCCTTGTTTACATGAGTGCCTTTGGACAGGAACATGCCTACCCATCTCCAATACTGAGCATCTAGGAAGTCACCAGCATGCAACTGGTGCTCAGTAAATATTGGTTAATCAGTGATTTCATGAATTGGCTTCCAGGGAGGCCATGCATCTCTTAAAATACAGTCTGTAACAATTTGCTTGCTTAGGGCTACACCTAAGGGTTGTATGTCTTTACAGCTGGGATTTATCTTGTTTTTACAGCTTGGGATTTATTTTGTTTGTTGATTCAGTCACCAAGTCCTGTTTGACTCCTTGGGACCCCATGAACTGCAGCATGCCAGGCTTCCCTGTCCTTCACTGTCTCCTGGAGTTCGTCAAACTCTTATCCATTGAGTCGGTGATGCCATCCAGCCATCTCATCACTTTGTCTGTAGGGAGTCACTAGATACTGGATTCTGAAGAAAGAGTTCATATTCCAGCTTCACCACTTTCTACTGTGTGAATTTGAGATGATACTCTGCTGAGATCAGACATGCGTTTGCACTCTAGAGCAGTGAAAACTAACAAATTGGTTAACTGGCTAACCTGACATCCAGGCAAACCCTTCTTAAAACAAGATTTAACTTTTCCTATATATTCAGTTTCCTTCTCAGATCTTGCAGGGTTATCTTAATCAATGATGTTGTTTCACACTTTTATTGACTTGTAATGCCTCTTTCACAGATGTCTTCTGTTATTGGCGTCTAATACAGTTACTCAATTCAAGTTTTCTAGCATGTATTTCTTACCCTTATAACTAGATCCTAATTTACTTTAAAGTAGGAAAATCATCTTAAATATCTTGAAATTCCCACAATCTAAAACTATGCTGAAAATACTTACTGAATAAATGAATGAGAAGCCAAGTTCATAAGATTGGTAAGCAAGTTGTTTTTCTTCCTAACATATTTTCCTAATAGGATTACTTTGAACACAAAATATACCTCTATTCCTTTACATATTAATCTCTGGGTCATGATCTTTTGCAGTGATTTTAACATTAGCCCAAAGGCATTCATATCAATAGACTATAATCCATTTGCCTAACAAAAGGAACATTAATATGTTGAAACAAGATTTGGAAACCCGAGGTGTAATTGTTGCCTCTCTGCCTCTCGCTGTGGCTTTAGAAACCCAATTGCCACTCTGTTCTTTAGCAGGTGCATTTGAAATGGGAAGGCAATTTCTGATGTATTGCTATTTCCCACAGGTAAGGGAGAATCAACACATACATGGGTTGACTGACTTTCAGTTCTGCAGAGGAAAGAGCCCAAATTGTCTTGTTTAAAATTAGAGGGTCAGTTGCTAAATGCCCCAAATAAAAAGAGAACATATGCCCACAGGGCCTGACTCTAAATGGGGTCATGAACGGGTCTCTTCAGTTCACTCTTTGGAGCAGGTCATTTAAGTCAAGAAAAACACAATCACACTATGACATCATGCCAAACACCCGTGAGTCTAATTCCATCTATGTTTCAGTCCATTTGGTAAAATGCAATACTAGAAGAGCACAGTGTTTTGCCCAGTCACTTATTACAAAAGCAGGAATGTCACTGCTATTCAGCAAGAAGCTACATATAATTAAAAATGACCTACTGTGAAACTCAATAAAAGTGGAGGATCAGTAATTTGAGGTTTTTATCAGCTTTTGCTAAGTTTTCTCTATTCCAAACCAAGAAACCACTCTTCGATTTGCTAAAAAGATCTGGAATATATTTATTGGCTCTTTTTTATTCCTTTGTATTGGCAAAAATAAGGCTTTTGAAAAAAAAAATTAACTGGCCTCAATGTTTTGCTCATGGTTGACTTTGCATTTAAATCCAATTGTAAGCAACAGGTCATATTTCACTTAAATAATGGCAGGCAGCCCTATGTTAGAGACATTGTCACATAAAAGTTCCATAGGAGGAAAAAAGCATTCTGGGAAATAATGAACTACCACAAAGAGGTCAAGTATATGGAAACCAGAGCTCTGATCTTCAAAACGTTTCAATAGCCTTCATTCATTTACCGGTGGAGCGGGTGAGTGGGGCCCTGCAGGGCCAATGTGTGAATACCAGTTCCTCAGGAGAAATGTGCTAATACCTAAATACTTCTGAATCAATTTTTGGTTAAAATAGAAGATGACCAATTTAATTAAATACCCAATGTTTAAGATGAATTTTATTAGAGTAAGGAAAATCCAGACCACACTATGACTGATTTCTGTAATTATCTAGCAACCAATCTCAAATTATTGCTCCTTTTTTCTTGAGGTTGAAAAATTACATAAAGGAAAAATGCACACATTTTTAGTGTGTAACTGGATGAATTCTGATAAAAGAATTCATCCAGTTAATCACCACAATTGATACAAATTTCTATCACCCTAGAAAATTCCCCTGTGTCTCCTTCTAGTTAAGCCCTCCACTCAGAGGTAACCAGTATTGATTTCTATCGCTGTACATATGATTTCCCTATGGTTGTATATCATAGAACTAGTAGATATCTGACTTCCTTCACTTGATATAATACTTGAGATTCATCCATACTGTTGTAATATTAGTTCTTCTTTGAATTGATAAGGAGTATTGGCTTGTATGAAAACATCATAACTCCGTTCTCCATTCTACTGCTGATGGACAATTGGGATGATTCCAAAATTAGGCAAACTTGAATATAGCTGGTATGAACATTCCTGTGTATGTGAAGGAGGAAAAAGACAGAACAGGCTCCATCTTGAAAGCAAGACTCCATCTTGGGCCAGACTGTGGACTTTGAGCTATATGCCCAGTATCTATGGAAACGACATACCAACTGGAAAACCAGGCCCCCTGGATGGAAGAGGCCCAGGGCTCGTGCCTCGACTCTCTGTTGCCTAAAAGAATACCCTAATTATCTGTGTAACTGAATAGAATCATAAATTCTATTCTGCTTATTGGGGTATGACCACAGGACTATTGATAATTGTCCACTGTTAACTACCTAGGCTTAAGGCATATGAATCACGGGTTGACTTTGATTGTATCTTTCTTTTCCTTTGTTCAGATTAGTTTCAGGGAATTTGGGGAGGTGGGTTTGGGTTTTGGGTGGGTACACTTAGGGTATATAAGGTTTTCAGAAAAACTGGTCAGGGTCCTTGGCTAAGAGGAGATTCTGCCTTGGGCCCGCCGGTATAATAAACTGCACTCCACTATCCGCATTGTCCTTCTGAGTGAGTTTGTTTCCCAGAACACGTGGCTACAACATTTGGTGCATAGGCCGGAAATTCCTCACTTTGAGGAGACAAGTCCCATTTGGGACTACTCCAAGGCCTTGTGGCTCGAATCTTCTAGAGAAGGGAAGGTGCCTCCCCCTTCTGGAAGGATTCTGCTTCTCAGCGCCCGGACCTTTCACGTTAGCAGGTAGTGAACGGCAGCAGGGGAACTGAGTGCCAGGTGAGGAGGAACCCACCCAGTAGGGTTGAAGAGGGGGCCTGATCACCCCCCGGAAGAAATTATAAGGGGCACAGACCCACAGGAGCCTGGAATAGGCAGGTGGCAACGATTGCTTTGTACATAGGTTGATGAACGTGTTAGGGCTTAGGAAGGAAATTTGTGAAGGTCATTTAGGAGGTGGTGCCCATGCCATCTCGGGGAAAATTATTACCAAGCAATTGCCAGGGGATTTTTAGGAGAAGAAACTTGGTTTTTGTGTGCTCGTATTCTGCCCTCCCCAAGAAGTTGTCCCATCTGTTATGAAATTCTTGACCCCCTCAGAATTATCAGGCTAGAAGGAGTGGGATACATAAGTGAGTATGAATTGGCTTTTCTGGAGACGGCATGGGACATGGGATATTTAATCCATCTGTATTTTCATCAGCACCTGATCAAGCCCACCAAGGCAGACTGGACTTTAAAAGTTAAGGGAGAAACAGTTTTGGATCACGTGGTATTCTGGTTCGGCTGTGCTGACTGGCAGGTGAAGACACACCAGTCCCCCTTCTCCCTTTGGGATCTGGCAGGTAAGGCTCTTCTCACCCCAATTAGGAAGGAGGCAGAATGGCAATTTAAGTGTCATTGAGTGGAAATATCAGACGTACATAGGGTACTAAGAACTTCGTAGACAGAAGGAAAAGGAAAAGTAGAAGAAGGTCCGAGAAGGTAAGCAAGATGGGGGGAAGTGTATTGGAGTGCATGATTAAAAATTTAAAGAAGGGATTTGGAGGAGACTATGGGGTGAAGATGAAGCCTAACTGCCTCCACATACTCTGTGAGGTCGAATGGCCCCCTGTGGGAGTAGGATGGCCACCAGAGGACACCATGAACTTAAAAATAGTGGAAGCAGTCTATACAGTAGTCACAGGAGAGCCAGGACACCCGGATCAATATCCATATACTGACTCATGGCTAGGGTTAGCTCAAGACCCGCCTACTTGGACAAGGTTCTGTATCTAGAAGGGAAAGGGAAAAATATTAATGGCACAAAAATTGACTGATGATAAAAAGGGAAATTCTACAGGATTTGGAAGGGGATGACCTGACCCCTGCCCCATACTGGATAATGACGTGCCTGCCTCCCAGCGCTCCAGCAGGACCGAAGGCCGCCTTAATGCCCAATCCAGGGCCAGGTGAAGTTCCTGCAGCAGCCACTGCTCTTCCACCAGCTCTCCCGGAGTTCCCAGAGCTGCCGTTTCGGCAGGCTCCAATCCCAGCAGTGGAGACCTCTGGTCAATGCCCCCAGAATTCCACCTCAGCTTGACCTCCTAGATTGTATCCCCCTCTCCTGGTGAGTACTGATGGGAAGGGGGAAGAAAACACAGCAATTAGACAGAGGCTGCACTCCGCCAAGGAACAGAGGGAACGGATCTACCTGAGCGAACGCTAGACTATCCAAAATACACTGAAGCCCAAAACCAACTAGCCAAAGCAGAAGGGGCCATCAAGACTGAAAAGGGATGGTGGGAACTGCCAAGTGGCAAATTATTGGTACCAGAGGAGCCAGCACCCACTCTGGTAAGCCAAACACACCAAGCGACCCATCTAGGCCATGAGAAACTGGAAGAGCTAATTGGAAAATATTTCTTGGTTCCCCACCTCTCTTCCCTACGCGGGACAAAATCTCAGAACTGCACTGCCTGCTCACAGGTCAATGCTGCCTCTTGGCACAGACAGAAACCTCCAGGGATTCAGGTAAAAGGCACGTTGCCCTTTGAACACCTGGAAGTGAACTTCACTGAAATGAAACCTCACCGACACTACCATTAGCTGCTGGTCATAGTATGTACATTCTCGGGATGGGTAGAAGCTTTTCCTACCCGGACTGAAACAGCATCAAAAGTAGCCTGGTGCCTGCTTAGGGCGACAGTTCCCAGATTTGGATTTCCTACCAGCATTGGATCGGACAATGGCCTGGCTTTCGTAGCTGATTTAGTATAACAAGGAAGCAAAACTTTAAACATCAAGTGGAAATTACATACAGCATATAGGCCCCAGAGTTCTGGGATGGTGGAAGGAACCAGCCGGACACTTAAAGAGACACTCTCCAAGTGGGTCTTAGAGACTGACTGTTCCTGGGTGGACTTGTTTCCAACGGCTCTGCTCAGACTCAGGATGACCCCACAGTCCCATGGCTCTTCTCCGTACAAAATTGTGTATAGGGGATCCCTTCCATAATAAAACAGGTGTCAACAAATTTGCCTTAGGTGAGGGGAGATGAGATTTCACAGCAGACGGAACAACTGGGTAAGGTAATAAATCAGGTAACTAAGTTTGTACAAGAAAGGGTGCCATTCCCCTTTGGGGAACAGACTCACGAGTTTGTGCCTGGGGATCAGGTGTGGTCAAGGACTGGAAACACGACTCCTTGGCCCCACACTGGAACGGTCCATATACTGTTGTTCTAACCAGCCCTACTGCAGTTAAAGTTGCAGGTGTCACCCCCTGGATCCTCCACATGAGGGTGAAGACAGCGTATCACGCAGACCCGGAGGAGGCCGAGCGGACTACACAAAAGGACCCGACTGATCCCTGTGAAGCCAAGGTCATCTTAAAGAAGAAACAGATGAAGCTTTATAATCAACTGCTGCTACAAGGACTTGCTGGTATCATCTTGAGACTAACCATAGTTTCAGTACCAAGAGGGACCTGTGCTATAATTAAAGTTGAATGTTGTAAAAAAAAAAAAAAAAGTTGAATATTGTATATATATTCCTGGTTTATCTGGCTATATATCAGCCACCCTAGATGACATGAAAGGTCAGGTAAAAGTTATGTCTGATGATAATCTTCCTTTTTGGACTTCAGTCCTATCTTGGTTGAAGGGTGATTGGTGGAAAGCTATATTTACCATTGTTATAGTTGCCTTGATATTTCTGCTTTGTGGAATTTTACAATGTATATTTAACTTTGTAACACAAAGGTTGATGCCATTCTCCCAAATTGGATGTCGGAGAGTCAGGGCACAATATATCCCTATGAATTATGCTCATACTATGAGTTAAGAACATCAAGAGGTGGGAATGAAGGAGGAAACAGACAGAACAGGCTCCATCTTGGGCCAGGCTGTGGACTTTGAGCTATATGCCCAGTATCTAAGGAAATGACATTCCAACTGGAAAACCAGGCCTCCTGGATGGAAGAGCCCCAAGGGCTTGTGCCTCGACTCTCTGTTGCCTAAAAGAATACCCTAATTATCTGTGTAACCGAATAGAATCATAAATTCTATTATGCTTATTGGGGTATGACCACAGGCCTATTGATAATTGTCCACTGTTAACTCCCTAGGCTTAAGGCATATGAATCACGGGTTGATTTTGATTGTATCTTTCTTTTCCTTTGTTCAGACTAGTTTCAGGGAATCTGGGGAGGGGGGTTTGGGCACGTACACTTAGGGTATATAAGGTTTTCAGAAAAACTGGTCAGGGTCCTTGGCTAAGAGGAGACTGCCTTGGGCCCGCCGGTGTAATAAACTGCACTCCACTATCTGCATTGTCCTTCTGAGTCAGTTTGTTTCCCAGAATGCATGGCTACAACATATGCCTTTTTGTGGAAATCATGCTTTCATTCCTCTTGGATGAATACACAGAAGTAGGATTACTGGGACACAGGGCATGTATATGGTTTGACTTTATAAGAAACTATCAAACTTTCTGCAAAATGGTTGTACCTGTTCACACAGTCATCATTGAAAGATGCTGCTGCTGGTTGCCCCACATTCTTCCCAACACTTGGTGTCATCAAAGTCTTAAATTTTATCCATTCTATGAATATGTGGTAAACTTTATATGGTTGTACTTTAATTTCCTTCCAGAATAATGGTATTGAAAACTCTGTGTGTTGATTGGCCACTTGCAGTGCTCCGTCTGTGAAGTGTCTGTTCAAGTCTTTTTGCCCATTACAAAAACTGAGTTGCCCCTTTTTATTGATTTGTGGCAGTTCCCCATATATTCTGGATACAACAATTTTGTCATATATGGATTGGAAACATTTCCTTCTAGTACGTGACTTGCCTTTACAGTTTCTTAATAGTACCCTTTGATGAGGATGAATTCTAAATTTTGATACAACCTGTAATTTCTTTTTACATTTAGTACTGTTTGTGTTCTCTTTGAGCTTCTCTGGTAGCTCAGGGGTAAAAGAATCCAGCTGCAATGCACGAGACACAGAAGACGCAGGTTCGATCCCTGGGTCAGGAAGATCCCCTGGAGGAGGGCATGGCTTCCCACTCCAGCATTCTTGCCTGGAGAATCCCATGGCCAGAGGAGCCTGGTGGGCTACAGTTCATGGGGTCACAAAGAGTCAGACATGACTGAAGTGACTGAGCAAGCACTCACGCATTCCCTCTAAAAAAAATCTTCACCACTTCAGGCTATAAAGACACTCAAGGTTTTCTTCTATGCTGTGACTAGAAGCTTTCAATTTTTATCTTTTAAGGTTAGATCTATTGTCCATTTTGAATTGTATTTGTGTGCACTGTGAGGCAGTAGTCAGTGTTCTTTTCTTCCCCTTATATTTACCTAGGAGCTCCAGCATACCTGGTAAGAGCGCTTTCCTTTCCCATTGCACTACATTGGCAATCCCGTCAAAGGTCCATTTATGTGTGGGTCTGTTTCTGATCTCAATTCTGTTTCATTCATCTAGTGTCGATCCTGGTACAAACACCACACTGTTTTTATTATTGTGACTTTAAGTCTTGAAATCAGGTAGTGTGCTTCCTATTTAATCTTCTTCTCAAAACTCTTTTGGCTCTTCTGGGCCTTTTGCATTTTTATGTAAATTTAAGAATCACCAGGACACTATCTACAAAGAAGCCTGCTACAATTTTAAATGGCATGACACTGAATCTATAAGTCAAATTGGGGAGAACTGGCATCTTTAGGAATATTGAATCTTCCAATTCAGGCACATGGCATATCTTTTCATTTATTTAAGCCTTATTTGATTTATCTGAGCTATGCATGTGGTTTTCCACATATTTTGTTAAATGTATTCCTTATGTATTTCATATTTAATGCTATCATAAAAGTGTTTTTTTAGGTTCAATTTCCAATTGTTTGTTATTGGTATCTAGAAATATAATTGATGTTTGTGTATTGAATTTGTATCCTATGACTGCTAAATTTCACTTAATTATAATGAGTGTTTTGTATATCTTTTAGGATAAACAACTATGCTGTCTGTGAATAGAGTTTTACTTCTTTCTTTTCTTTTACTTAAAACTTACCTGTGGCTTTATATTTAAAGCGTGTCTCTTGCAGAGAGCATAAAATTTAGTGCAACTTTTTTTTTTTTTAAAAGAGAAGTTATACTGGAGTAAGTAGACATTCCCTTCACCATGGATCTTCCGACCCAGGCATTGAACCCAGATCTCCTGCATTGCAGGCAGTTTCTTTACCATTTGAGCCACCAGATTTACTACAGAAATTATAGGTTCATAGCAAAATTGAGCCAAACTTACAGCGATCTCTCACATACTCCCTCCCCAACATATGCAGACTGCTGCTGCTGCTGCTGCTAAGTCACTTCAGTCATGTCCGACTCTGTGTGACCCCATAGACGTCAGCCCACGAGGCTCCCCTGTCCCTGGGATTCTCCAGGAAAGAACACTGGAGTGGGTTGCCATTTCCTTCTCCAATGCAGGAAAGTGAAAAGTGAGAGTGAAGTTGCTCAGTCGTGTCCGACTCTTAGCGACCCCATGGACTGCAGCCCACCAGGCTCCTCCATCTATGGGATTTTCCAGGCAAGAGTACTGGAGTGGGTTGCCATTGCCTTCTCCACAACATATGCATAGGGTACCTCATTACCAACATCCCCCCTCAGCATGGTACATGTGTTACAATTCATAAACCCTCATTAGCGTTATTTTTTATTCATTCTGTCAATCTGAATTTTGTCAACTAACATTTAATGTAATTATAGATACAGTTTATTTATATCCACTATTTTGTTATTTATTTTCTATTTGTTTCACTTCCTTATCATCTTATTGGATACCTCTTTTTAGTATTCCATCTAAATTTCTCAAAAGGCTTTTTAATCGGTTCTACATGCACTCCCTTAAATCATCAGTTTACTTAGAATTAATGTTGTATTATTTTATATGATATACTATAAGTATTTTGCAAATACTACATATAATTATATTAACCTCTCCCATATTCTGTGATAATCATTTTTATACATTTTTGCTGACTTATTTTTTCCACTGACTTATAAACTAATGCAGTTTTTGAATTTTGTATTAAAATCAGTTATCTTTTAAAGAAATTAAGAAAATGGTCTTTGTATTTACCATTTATTTACCATTTCTAGTGTTCTTCATTTCTTCTTCCAAATCTGGAATTTCAGCTGGTATCATTTCCCCTTTATCTCAAAGAACCTCTTTTAGCATTTGTTATTGTATAGGTCTGCTGGCATCAAATTGTACTCAATTTCATTATCTGAAAATATGGTTATTTCACTTTTATATTTATAAAAGATATTTTTGTTGGATACAGAACTATACATGGACTTACTTTCCTTTAAAGGAAACCTGAGAAATTTCAAGTCGTATAAAGGACTTTATGGATATTTACACATTTTCTTCAGTATCAGTTTTTTTAATACTACAGTAAAAATTATTACCAACAGTAGCTTAAAACCAAACAAATATACTTCACAGTTCTTTAGGTCAGAAGTTCAAGTACAGCATGGTTTAGCTGTTCCTCTGCTTAGCGACTCACAAGACCGACAGCAGGGCATTGACACAGCTTCACTTCCTCTGCAGGCTTTTGGGGACAATGTATTTCCTTGTTCATTCAGGTCACTGGCACAATTTAGTTCCTTGCAGTTGTAGGACCAAGGTCCATTTTATCCTCGCTGGCTGTCAGTTGAGGGCCATTCTCAGCTTCTAGAAGCCTCTGTATTCCTTGGCTTAGAGCCCCCTTATGCCCCCTTCAAAACCAGCTTACAGAGTGGGTACAAGTCCTCCAAGTATCAAATCCCCTTTGCCTCTTCTTTCTTTCTCTGACTCCAGCTGGAAAAACTCTGATTTTGAAGGTTCATGTGATGAGACTGAGGATGAGATGGTTGGATGGCATCACCAACTCAATGGACATGAGTTTGAGCAAACTCCAGGAGATGGTAAAGGATAGGGAAGCCTAGGGTGCTGCAGTCCATGGTTTTGCAAAGAATCAGACACAACTTAGCAACTGAACAACAAAATAGCTAGCCATAGGAGACTCAGCTACTACCAGAATTGGAAATTCCTCCTTCCCTTGCCTTAGTTTAAAAGTTAGAGAAATACTAAATTGCTGCAGTTCATGAAATAAATGATAATAACAGGGCAATTAACATGATTTTATATTTAAGGAAATCCACTCAACAGATCAGCAGACTATTTAGACTGCTATATAAATAGAATATAAAATTTAAAGAAAAATATCCAAGTTTTTAAGGATACAATAAGCTTAAAGCTCAACTCTATCATTATTAACTGTGGGAGCAAAGGCAAATAACTTATATTCCTTGATCCTCTTCCTTTATTTGTAAAGTATTAATAATGAAGTTATGAATATATACATTCAATAGTTTATACTGAGTAAAATAACTTAGCATAGAACTTGAAATATAATATCCTTTAAATAAGAGTTGGCTGAATCTGAATCACTCCTAAAATTATGGCCTAAAAACAAAAACATTTTTTAAAACACTTTTCAACTACAGGGACCATGGTCTCTAGACTCTGTAGAGAATCTAAACTTCTGGGTCACTTTTCAAGTCACATATGCCCTGGAAGCACTGACACAGCACTGCAGGGAGAGACACAACCTTCTCCCCTGCTCAGGAACCAGTGGTTCAGATCAATTTTGGGAATGTGTAGCATACTAAAAGTGTTTTTTTTTTTTTCAAGCAGCTAGTCTTCTAAACCAATGTTTCTCAAACTTCTGCATATATTAAGATCACCTGAAGGGCTTGTTGAACCACAGATGGCTGGGAATAATTCTGAGTTTCTCATTCAGTAAGTATGGGGGTGGGGGGAGGCAAGAATGTACATGTCTAACATATTCCCAAGTGATGCTGCTGCTGCTGATCCATGAAAGGACCACAGTTTGAGAACTATTGGTCTAGAAGTTTGAGAATGAGAGAACAGGTGTGTCTCCATAAAGTACACTTTGGGACCATCATCTAAAAGCACTGCTGGGTCTGGATGAACTATGACCTGGCTGAGAGGCAATGATGCTGAAGAACATGAAGTGAACTCACCAGTGCAAATGAACATCAGTATTGACACTGACCTTGACAAATCACTGACTACATGTATTGTATTGTGAGATGTGCTTGATATCAATCATCTGATCTAAATCTCACAAACCCCCCATGAGGTATCCATTCTACACAGAAGCAAACAGAGGCTCAAAAAGACTAAATCAGGGGTCCAGGCAGCACAGTAAGAGGCAAGTGAGCAAAGCTTCATCTGTATTTACAGCCATGCCTCATTGTTCACATGACCACCTGAGCTCCCACTGATTCTGCATTATGGTGAGTTGTATAATTTCATCATATATCACAATGTAATGATAGAAATACGGTGCACAATAAATGTAACACACTTGAATCATCCCTAAACCACCCCACCCCCCACAACCTGGTCCGTAGGAAAACCGTCTTCCAGGAAACCCATCCCTGGTGCCAGAAAAGTTGGGGGCTACTGGACTAAATAACATGTCCAGAGCTTGTGAGTGGCAAAGCTGGGTCTGCCCTCTACTCTATTTCAGGAAGCATCACAAAAAACCAAAAGAGTTCTATTAATTCCTTCCAAAGCCCAAAGTCAACTGCATCCTGTTTTCCAGGCATGGAATTGAGAGAAAATTCAGACCTGGTGTCTGTCTTCAAGAAATTCACCTTCTCATAGGAGCAACTGATTAAGTCCACAATGATTGCAAACATCGTGAACACTGTTTTGATAGAAATGATTTTAAGGAGGTGGAGGAGCGCTTCATTTTAAGCTGATTTTAAGGAGGTGGAGGAGGGCTTCACCCTGCCTGGGGGTGGACATGTAAGGGACCCTTCCTTCCTGAGGTGGGATCAGGCTGGGTGCTGAAGTAATTAGTCTGGGAAAGCAGGGGGCTAAGGGCCTTCTAAGAGGCTTTCAGCCAAACCTTGGCTGTACAGGAGAAATACCCAGAGAGGCTTTTAAGAGATACAGATGTCTGCACTTAACACTGACCAGCTGAATCGGAATCTCTGGGAGTATGACCTTCAGATCAGTATTTTTAAAAACCTCTCCAAGTGATCCTACTACACATTTAGGGTAAAGAGAACTGTTGCCCTAAATGATTATTAAAATAGGTTATTAGATATAACAATCACATGATTCACCTGGGGAATGTTCACAATATGGTCTAAATTTCCCTGATGACTGAAAGCACCTTGGCCTTTTGGAGAAAGAAAAATAAACATCTGAGGATCCCTCCCCTGCAGATTCTGTTCCAGTAGGTCAGGTAAATTTGGGATACAAGATAAATGGTTCTCAGGGTGTTATCCAGGTTGCATTAGCATAGCCTGAGAACTTAAAAATGCAAATTTTGGGGCCCTACCCAGATCCACTGAATCAGGAATTCTGTAGTGTAAGCCAGCAAGCTGTGTTTTTAAAAGTCTCATTTGATTCTGATATACACTCCAAATTTAAGAACCACCCCAAATTTGACAACCAATTAGTGATCTGTGTCAGGTCAATGTCATGTGATGATGTTTGCTGTTACAGATCTATTTTAAATCCAAGGCCTTTGGTCAGAGGCAGGGTCAGTGTCCCTTATTACCATTCTAAAAATCTGGCTCAATGGTAAACTATCAGCCTGAAATGCAGAAGACACAGGGGACTTCGGCTCGATCCCTGGGTTGGGAAGATCCCTTGGAGAAGGAAATGACAATCCACTCCAGTATTCTTGTCTGGAGAATCCCATGCACAGCAAGCTTGGTGGGCTATAGTCCATACAGTTGCAGAGATTCGGATACAACTTAAGTGACTTAGCACACAAAAGAACAGAGGTGTTCTTCAGCTAGTGGTGGCCAGAATCAGCACATTACTCATATAAATATCATTAAAAACACTCTTTCCATTATAGGCTAAGCTATTAGGGTGACTGCCATTAGGAAAAAATGGAGAGAGATCAATCATCTTTGCAGAAAGTTGTATGGCAGCACGTTTAAGGAACTTTAAGACAGTGGGAGAGGTTGTGGATAGGGTTGTGGGGTAGACAAGAATCAACAGATTTGATTCCTGTTTTCAAACTGAGGGTGAAAAATGGGTTCCCAGAATACCCATTTTCAGGCTTTGCACAGAAGCCTTGTGTTGTTTCAGGAATTTTTAAAGTACCCAGTGGGAACATCTTGGCATAGCTTTTGCTGTGATCCATCTGGCTACCTCAGGTGAAGCCATGTGCACACTCCAAGTCACTGGCAGGCAACAGGAATTCAGGTTCAAGTCCAAGGCCAGTGCACAAGGCCACCACTTTGCAGCCATTTCCTGTGACTCCTGCTCTCACTTCAATTTTTCTTTGCTTTAAATCTTCTTACATGCCATGGTATGGCATTTCAATTCCCACCCAACGGAGGCTATGAAATCAGCTCGAGGACTTTTGCTCCAGCAAATGCCAAAATGAACACTGTTGCACTTTTAGGCACACTGTCTGGTTTTAATTTCATTCACAGAAAGTCATCATCCATCCTGCTCTCCAGAGGGCAACTGGTCAATACCCCGAGGACCCATATTACAGGTTAAAGTTCAGATTCCTTAGCTTGTCTTTCAAGACCCTTCTGATGGGAACTAACCTGTATCACCAGTCTCATCTTCATGACTTCCCCTCATTACACTAACTGACTGGCCATTACCAGAACACTGCAAGTTCTCTCATTCTATTAGGATATGAGTTTCATGGGAACTAGTACTTGGTTTCGGAGAAAGCAATGGCACCCCACTCCAGTACTCTTGCCTGGAAAATCCCATGGATGGAGGAGCCTGGTAGGCTGCAGTCCATTGGGTCAGGAAGGGTCAGACACGACTGAGCGACTTCACTTTCACTTTTCACTTTCCTGGATTGGAGAAGGAAATGGCAACCCACTCCAGTGTTCTTGCCTGGAGAATCCCAGGGACGGGGGAGCCTGGTGGGCTGCCATCTATGGGGTTGCACAGAGTCGGACACGACTGAAGTGACTTAGCAGCAGTACTTGGTTTTAGTTGCTGTTTTGTATCACTGCATTCAATAAATATGTAGTTCTCTGTGCCCTTTCCCATTCTATTCTGTCCCTGGAATGTAGCCTGCTCACATCCCCCTTGGCAAATGCCTTCTTGGCCATTAGGTCACATTTCTAGCCCACCCCACCACCACCACCAGCATAAGCTGAGGGCACTCTTTATTCAAGCTGTGTTATAAGTATTCCTGAATTTTTCCTGTAAAAGTAATTTACAGTGATGACCTAGAGTGGAGGGATGGGGGTGTACTGGGAGGGAGCTGAAATGGGGGGAGTCCCTGTATACATATAGATGATTCATTTCATTGTACAGCAGCAACTAAAACAACATTGTAAAGCAATTATACTCCAATTTTTTTAATTTTTTTTTTAAATTAAGTAACTTACATTAAAGCTTCACTAAATAAGACTCATGAGACAGTGATTGTTAGATTAATGCAAACAGGAATTACAGAACAGTCCTAAAATCCATACAAGTAAAAAAGATAAGACATTTTTGAAATCATAATATTGATTAGAAAAAAAGGTTTACAATTAGCCTACTAAAGAGTCCTCACAAAAAAAAACAAAACAAAAGCCTAGGCCCTTCTGTTACAAAGCTTGCCTACATTAATAGCCCCAAATGTGTTTCAGTTCAGTTGCTCAGTCATGTCCGACTGTTTGCGACCCCATGAACTGTAGCACGCCAGGTCTCCCTGTCCATCACCAACTCTAGGAGTCCACCCAAACTCATGTGCATTGAGTCAGTGATGCCATCCAACAATCTCATCCTCTGTCATCCCCTTCTCCTCCTGCCTTTAATCTTTCCCAGCATCAGGGTCTTTTCAAATGAGTCAGTTCTTCACATCAGGTGGCCAAAGTATTGGAGTTTCAGCTTCAGCATCAGTCCTTCCAATGAACACCCAGGACTGATCTCCTTCAGAATGGACTGGTTGGATCTCCTTGAAGTCCAAGGGACTCTCAAGAGTCTTCTCCAACACCACAGTTCAAAAGCATCAATTCTTCGGCACTCAGCTTTCTTCACAGTTCAACTCTCACATCCATACATGACTACTGGAAAAACCATAGCTTTCACTAGATGGACCTTTGTTGGCAAAGTAATGTCTCTCACATTTTCTAAATGCGTTTGGAAGCAATTTATTTTCTCAACGTAGGCATACAACCTTCTTGTACTTTTTTATAATTGTGATTTTCTGAGGAAATACTTTGCTTCACTGTTAGTATTAATAAAAGATAAATTTGAGCTTGCATCCTTTGGGAAGGATTGGTGGTGATGGTTTAGTCACTAAGTTATAACTGATGCCATAGATTATAGCCCACCAGGATCCTCTATCCATGGGATTTCCCAGGCAAGAATACTGGAGTGGGTTGCCTTTTCTTTCTCCAGGAGATCTTCTCAACCTAGGGATGGAACCTGGGTCTCCTGCACTTCAGGTGGATTCTTTACCTACTGAGCCACCAGGGAAGGATTGTTGATTCCAAATACCAATTGAGGTTTTGCTATCTTGATATCACACAACAACCAACACTAGACATATTACAGAGGAAATGAAATAGACATTTCTGGAAACAGTGACAGATTTTATTTTCTTGGGCTCCAGAATCACTGTAGATGGTGACTGTAGCCATGAAATTAAAAGATGCTTGCTCCTTGGAAGAAAAGTTATGACCAACTTAGACAGCATATTTAAAAAGCAAAGACATTGTCAACAAAAGTCCATCTAGTCAAGGTTATGGTTTTTCCAGTAGTCATGTATGGATGTGAGAGTTGGACTATAAGAAAGCTGAGTGCTGAAGAATTGATGCTTTTCAACTGTGGTCTTGGAGAAGATGCTTGAGAGTCCCTTGGACTGCAAGAAGATCCAACCAGTCCATCCTAAAGGAGATCATTCCTGGGTGTTCATTGGAAGGACTGATGTTGAAGCTGAAGCTCCAATACTTTGGCCACCTGATGTGAAGAACTGACTCATTTGAAAAGACCCTGATGCTGGGAAAGATTAAAGGCAGGAGGAGAAGGGGATGACAGAGGATGAGATTGTTGGATGGCATCACTGACTCAATGCACATGAGTTTGGGTGGACTCCAGGAGTTGGTGATGGACAGGGACGCCTGGCGTGCTGCGGTCCTTGTGGTTGCAAAGAGTCAGACACGACTGAGTGACTGAACTGAACTGAATGTTCATGGGCTCGTAATGCTTTCTTTTTTTTTAGAAAGTAGTTTTTACAAAGTTCTGCTTCTTGAAACCCATCAGGAGCTGGTAGAGGTAGGAATGGGAGTGAGAGAAGCTAGCCAATTTCTGACCCCTGCCTTCAACCTTCACATCCAAGAAGCCCAGGTTCATGTTGCTTTACAGACAAATTGGATTCTGTGTGAGAACAAATTTGAACCAATTATTCTATAACAGAAAAAAAAAAAAAGTTTGAAAGCCACTGTTTTACAGCAGTGACAGACATGTAGAGGACATGTAGACAGGAAAGTAAAAATATTAAACTGATGCTTAAATAGACCCTGAAAGATTTACATCTCCCACAGGCCAAGCTTAAATTCATTTTATTGGTGTGGAGCAATGTAGCTGTCTAAATGGGTAGAGAGCTGTGGGAAGAGAGCTGTCATCTCCCCATGGATCTAGCAGAGAAGGCCCCACAGAGAAAAGAAGACCAAAGGCTGGAGGATGAAAGGAAGTGAGCTTAGTGGGGGTGCAGAAGAGGACTGCAGGATAGTCTCAGTCCAGGTGAAAACTGCAATGGACTCCATGATGATGAAAAAGTGAATTCTTGCTGCTAAATCCATTCATGGTCATAAAAACGTCATCTTTTCCTCGTTAGACAGGATTTTGCTTTACTCTCTTTGGTTTCAAATGTCAGTTATTTCACAGTCTTATTAATGCCTTCTCCCCCCACACCCCCAGGAAAATATTTTATTTATTTACTGAAGTATAGTTTTAGGTGTAAAATATACTTGTATTGGTTCCCAATTTATAAAGGTTTATAGTTATTATAAAATACTGGCTATATTCCCCACACTTTACAATATATCCTCTTAGTTTATTTTATGCCTAATCATTTGTACCTCTTACTTCCCTGTTCCTCCTATACTACTCTTCCCTTCTGTCTCTCCCCTGGTAACCACTAGTTTGTTCTCTGTATTTATGAGTCTACTTCTTTTTTATTATATTCACTAATTCTTATAGTGTTCTTTGTATGTGATGTATGTGATATCATACAGTATTTTTCTTTCTCCATCTGACTTATCTCACTTAGGATAATGCCTTCCAAGTCCATCCATTTGCTGAAAATGGCAAAATTTCATTCTTTTTATGGATAAATAGTATTCCATTGTGTGTGTGTGTGGGTGTGTATACACCACATCTTCTTTATCTGTTCATCTGTTGATGGACACTTAGGTTGCTTCCTCATCTTGGCTATTGTAAATAATGCTGCTATGAATATTAGGGTGCATGTATCTTTTCAAATTAGTGTCTTTGTTTTATTCAGATACACACCCAAGAGTGAAATTGCTGGGTCATATGGTAGTTCTAAGTATTTTCAGTTTTTTGAGAACCCCTCACTCTGTTTTCCACAGTGGCTTCACTAATTTATATTCCCACCAGCAGTGTAGGAGGGTTCCCTTTTCTCACATCCTCACTGACATTTGTTACCTGTGTTCTTTTTGATGGGAGCCATTCTGAGAAGTGTGAGGTAATATCCCTCATTGCGGTTTTGATATGCATTTCTTTGATGGTTAACAAGATTGAGAATATTTTCATGTGCCTGTTGACCATATGCATTTTCTCCTTGGAAAAAAAATGTCTATCAGTTCTTCTGTCCTTTTTAAATCGGGTTGTTTTCTGATGTGGAGTTGTATGAGCTGTTTATATATTTTGGGGGTTTGATCTCTGATCAGGGAACTAGATCCCACATGCCACAACTAAAGATCAACTAAAGATCCTCCATGCTGCAATGAAGAACTGGCACAGCCAAATAAATTAATTTTAAAAAATTTATGTTGATAATTTTAAAAAGTGCCGATTGATTCCCGAGACAATGCTAGACCCTTCCCATACTCTATCCTTTTAAATTGTTTGAATAAATTTGATGAAAAGAAAAAAAGTATGGGTTTCTATGACTCCTTCCTTATGTACTGAATCACCCTTGTGAACTGAATATTCTCTCATGGGAATGAAGTTCAGATCATTTCATGCCCAAGATATTTCATTAACTCAGATCCTTTTTCTGAGTTACACACATTCATTCTAAAACTGGGAACCAAAATACAAATATCTTTGGCTATTTGTTAACAATAAAAACTAAATAGCCTTTTGCAAAGACTATTCTCTTATTATAAGTATTGCAAGTATATGATTTAAAAGATGCCTAAAACTCTAAGCCATCATTAATTATTAGTTAGAAATTTGATACTTAGGCATAAAAGAAAATATAAGTAAGTAGTTATTAGACTGTTATATATGCAATTAACTCTTAGAAGCCTCAAGCAAGGAAAACATTTAAATCATAATAAAATCAACCAGTAAATATTGATAGCGTACCTGCTATTTATCTATTTAGATAACCTGTTTACATACTTTTATTCTTTCTATTTAGCACAAGAACACTAGGAGTCTAGACCCTCAATATTTTACAGTTTTATTATAGTCAAGACCTAAACATATGGAAAAAAGGGAGAAATAAATAGAAAAAGCAAGAGAATTCCTGAAAAATATCTACTTCTGCTTCATTGACTATGCTAAAGTCTTTGACTATGTGGATCACAACAAACTGTGGAAAATTCTTAAAGAGATGGCAATACCAGACCACCTTACCTGTTTCCAGAGAAACCTGTATGCAGGTCAAGAAGCAACAGTTAGAACCAGACATGGAATAGCAGACTGGTTCAAAATTGGGAAAGGAGTACATCAAAGCTGTTTATTGTCACCCTGCTTTTTTAACTAATATGCAGAGTACATTATACAAAATACTGGGCTGGCTAAAGCTCAAGCTGGAATCAAGATTGCTGGGAAAAATATCAACAACCTCAGATATGCAGATGACACCACCCTAATGGCAGAAAGCAAAGAGGAGCTAAAGAACCTCTTGATGAAGGTGAAAGAGGAGAGTGAAAAAGATGACTTAAAACTCAACATTCAAAAAAACTAAAATCATTGCATCAGGTCCTATTACTTCATGGCAAAAACATGGGAAAAAATGGAAACAGTGAGAGACTTTATTTTTGTGGGTTCCAAAATCACTGCAGATGGTGACTGTAGCCATGAAATTAAAAGATTCTTGCTCCTTGGAAGAAAAGCTATGACAAACATAGTGTATTAAAAAGCAGAGACATTACTTTGCTGACCAAGGTCCATATTGTCAAAGCTATGGTTTTTCCAGTAGTCATGTATGGATATGAGAGCTGGACCATAAAGAAGGCTGAGCACTGAAGAAGTGATGCTCTTGAACTGTGGTGTTGGAGAAGAGTCTTGAGAGTCCCTTGGACTGGAAGGAGATCAAACTAGTCAATCCTAAAGGAAATCAACCCTGACTACTCTTTGGAAGGACTGATGCTGAAGCTGAAACTCCAATGCTTTGGCTACCTGATGTGAAGAGTCGACTCATTAGAAAAGACCCCGATGCTAGAAAGAGGAGAAGGGGACAACAGAGGGTGAGATGGTTGGATGGTATCACCAACTCAATGGACATGAGTTTGCACAAACTCTGGGAGATGGTGAAGGACAGGGAAGCCTGGTGTGCTGCAGTCCATGGGGTCACAAAGAGTCAGACATGACTGAGTGACTTAACAACAAAGTAGTAGGGCTCTCAAATTTTTTGGCCCAACGGGATAAAAAAAAAATATATATATTATAATATATAATTTATATATATTATATATATAATACTTTTATCAGTAACAATGGCAACGCCCCAAGGCAACAGGGCCTTGATGAGGTAGAGAGCATTATCTTGGAAAACTGTTAATATCAGTAACTCATTTGTGTGGTGTTGTAACAGTCCTCACCAGCAGGCTGAGCTTTCTTTTGATGTTGGGGTTCAGCCCCTAAGTCGTGTTGGACTCTGTGAGACCCCATGGACTCAGCACACCAGGCTTCTCTGTTCTCCATTATCTCCTGGAGTTGGCTCAAATTCTCGTGCCTGTGCCCAAACTCTGTCCTCTCCTCTGGCATGGAGAGTTCCTGGAGTGGCTCAAGTACAGGAGAAACTCAGAAACGGCAGAGGTCACATAATATCAGAGCTTTTGACAAGCTTTAATGGAATGGAATGTCCACTGAAACTTTAAAGACGGTACAGCCTTGGGACTTTCCTGGTGGTCTGGTGGTTAAGAATCCACCTTCCCGTGCAGGGGACATGGTTTTGACCCCTGGTTGGGAAGCTAAGACCACACACGCTGTGGGGCAACTAAGCCTGCCCACTGAAACTACTGAGCCCACGTGCTCTAGAGCCCATGTGCCCCAACAGAGATCCTGCATGCTCCAACTAAGATGATATGCAGCCAAATAAATAAACAAATATTTTTTGTAAAAAGATGGTATACCCTTGCTATGCTATGTTATGCTAAGTCACTTCAGTGGTGTCTGACTCTGTGTGACCTCATGGACAGCAGCCCACCAGGCTCCCCCGTCCCTGGGATTCTCCAGGCAAGAATACTGGAATGGGTTGCCATTTCCTTCTCCAATGCATGAAAGTGAAAAGTGAAAGTGAAGTCGCTCAGTCGTGTCCGGCCCTCAGCGACCCCATGGACTGCAGCCTACCAGGTATAGCCTTAACTCTTTGCAAATGAGTACAATCTTCCATACTTTTCCTGTGGAATATAACCTAAGGCCTCTACAATCGTATCCTGTGTCTGAAGTTCAGAGGGGCTGCCATTAGCACAGAATAAGAAACTTTTTTCACATATTTGGAATAAGAAACAGTTAAATTTAGATAATTTTTATATTTATCAAAATATTGTATGCACACCATTAAGAAAGACAAAAAGTGCTCAAAGATTTGTAACCAAACCTGGAGACTCTAACAGAGTTTTCTTCATCCTCCAATTTCCCTAAATAACATAATCACTTTTTGTGTGATTTCTTTCTGCTTTTTGCTCTATTTTTCTAAATATGTTTTGTAATTTCTCGATTAACCAAATTAAAATAACATATATTGCTTCTGATAATGTTACATGAGGATTTTAGTTCTTTTACACTTCTTTCTAATTATTCTGCTGCTGTGCTGCTAAGTAGCTTCAGTCGTGTCCGACTCTGTGCGACTCTATGGACTGTAGCCCACCAGGCTCCGCCGTCCATGGGATGTTCAAGGCAAGTGTGCTGGAGTGGGTTGCCATTGCCTTCTCCTTCTAATTATTCTAGCCAACTGCATTTTATCAATTCTAAGTTACAATATTTTCATACATTTTAATATCTCTGAAATTGATAGGTACTTGGTCATGAATTTGTGTCGTATACTCTTTTTCCTTTCTTATGGGTACCTAAGATAATGGTGCATGTTATAATTGAAGGTAACTTGGACTGATAAAATAATTTTGTATTATATCCATATTCCTACCTCTTTATTATGACTACAAAATTAGTACATACTGTGGCGCTAAGTAGTAACTTGATTATATTTTTCTTCTACAATTTTTCGCTTACAATGAAATAACTGTCCAATTTTTTATTAAAATTCTTTTTAACCTGTAGCTAATTTACCCCAAATATCTGTAAAATGCCTATCAATATAACTTTCTACATGATCCCATAGTATTAAGAAATCCTTAGTTTAATAATTTTGTAAACTTCCCTTTGAAACCCGGCATACTTTTGCTCTCATTTGGGCTGGGCACTTTAGGCTCGCTATTCAGCTGTCACCCGGGGATTTAGTTCTTTGTCTTCTTCTTATAAGTTTCCTTTGCCTTTCTCCTGTATTAGGTCATCTGGTCACTGGATATCATCCATGGTTTTGTGGTCACCACTAAGAGCTTCCTTAGAAATCATTTTCATCTTGAATTTTGAAAGCATTGTCTTACTGTCTTCTAGCTTCCAATTATGCTGATGAGAGGACATGTTCTCTGGAAATTTTTAGGCTTGCCCCAATTTCCTTGGGATTTTGAAATTTCATCAATGTCAAAGTGTGCTTTGGTGCAGGGTTTTTTTTTTTTTTTCTTCCATTTTACAGGTTCCAGACTCGTGTTTCTTTCTGGCTCTTATTCCCCAGATCTATGTTTGCCATTTGCAGCGAGTTACCTGTGACCCTTGAAAATTCTCACACCCACTCTCTGCTTCATCACTCAGATTTTTCATCTTCAGCTTTTAGCCAATTCTTGTGCAAGCTAAGAATTCCATGTTTGAAAACAGCAAGTGTATATCCTGGTCCCATGATTGTTTTCCTCAGAGAAAACATGGCAGGGCTCAGAAATCAGCCAGTTTCTTGAGTTGTGTCTCTGAGAGTCCTCTTATGTGTGGCATTCAGAACACCTAAGTTCAATTCTAAGCAGTATGAGAGACTAGTAAATATCTATCTATCTATTTAACTGCTATTTCAACAGATGATAGTAGTAGTTGTTCTATGGCATTTCTTTAAAACCTAACCAACTTGAGACATATCCAACTCTTTTTACCAGGTCATTTTCTCAACCAGTGGAGAAGATACAGATGGACACCGAGGAGGAAGAAGTTCAGATGTGTACAGTAAAATCTACATGAAGAGGCAGAACAATGTGGCTGCTCAGAGGCCAGGCACTGCCATCAAACTTCCTAGGTCTGAACGACCTCCTAGCTGTAGGATATTGAGAAACTTACCTAACTCCTCTCAGCATCAGTTTCCTCACCTACCAAATGATGCTAACAATAATGTTTTATACCATGCAGTTACTGCGAGGACTAAATGAAGTAAGGATACATGCTGCCTGGCAGAAATGCCAGCTATTCTTGGCTGGCACTAGTTCTGTGACTGAGCAAAGTGCTTACTCCAAGTCTTGTTTTTTTTATTTGAAAAAATGAGAATAATTGAGTGCTTGCTTCATAGGGTGATTCTGAAGAACAAATGGTTAAATGAGCATACAGTTCAGCTCAGCACTAGTACACTAAGTACTTAATAAAAGTTAGTTACCCACACACCCCCAATCCCCCTCTCCCCACACACACACACACTGGAGATGATACCTCTGAGTCAAAATTCAGTGCACTGTGGCTCATGGTTAATGCTACTGGATTCAGAGTAACTTCTCCCACCTTTTATTGTGGATATGACCTTTTTTGGCACCTGATTTTGTTTTCTGGCATCTCTTTCAATTATAAAAGAGGAATCTGTTCTCTATGAATCATGGGATGTATTTCTTTATTTTTTACACTGTTTTTTGGCCCTTTTGGGATTTGGTCTCTACTTTCTTTTATATACCTGCTCTTCTCCATGCCTTTACTTTAACTCTAGCCTCCTTGGAGTTTCCTTTTTTCCTAATCACTGCCCTCATCCCACTTGTTTAAGCCGCTGTCTTCCCCTCCCTGGGACTATATCCTAGCACAGAGAAGCTACGTCTGGTTGTAGCCGACTCCAATAGAGAAACGATGGGTTAGCGGAATAGAGACTAATTCAAACCTGCAGGTCTCTTTTTATGATGCTACTTTATCATTCCACGTTAAAGAAAAAGGTAAAAGAGGAAGTGGAACTAAATGATAAATGCTGCCAATAAAACAATAGCATCAAGTCCCCTGCTCCAAAACGATACCAAATGACCCCCAAAAGACTTTTACTGAGGTTCAAAGAGTTCCCATTTCTGAAATACTAGGTACAATATTTTTTAACAGAGTAAATAGAGCCCAAGAGATAGTAAGTCTTTTAAACACTTCTCTCCCTTCCCCTTCAGTTAAGAGGAGCCAACTTAATATATTTTTCTTCCAATTGAGCCCAGGGGACCCTATGCACTACTGGGGACTACAGAAGGTATTTGGGGGTCTAACCAACAGCAGAAGACAGATGGCAGGCTCTGTGGTAATCGCAGGTTCATCTGAGGGGTGCTTATTAAGCCCATGCCCTCTTCCAGAGCCTTCTGACACACAGCCCTTTTGAATTTGACCCCTTTCATTTTCGTGTGGCAACTTGTAGCTCATGATGCCTTGGGGCTAGTTATAATAAGTTCATGTCTGAGATTACACATCTGATATTTATAAAAACACAAATACTCCAGAACTTTCTCCAGGCAGGAAATGACAAATCTTTGGTAAGCTATTTTCAGGACTTAAAAAAAAGAAAGAAAGAAAAAAAAAAGAAGTTGGTGATGAACTAACCATTGAAAGTACGATGTTGCCTTACTGCATATTGAAACCAGTCCCTTCTAACAAAAATGCCAAAAGCCATTATCTATACAATTTAATACTGTGCAGTAAGTCCTTGGCAATCCCCAGTAATCTGAAACATTACATAGTATTGCGCCGGACGGGACATGAGATAATATGGACTGACTTAATTAGACTTGGGGATGCCGGCCTATCGTGACTCTATAAGTCCAACTTTGTTATTTCTCAATGAATTCCAGTTGGAAAATATGATCTCAGGTGATAACATTTCCTTAACTTTTATGTATCTCATTTTATTACTTCAGAGGATCATGGTGGTGGTGGAGGTGGTGGCCAGTGGCAGCTGTGGTATGTTTTCTTTTAAAAAGTACTCAACTTTAGTGTTTGCCAGAAAGCATTATTGAAGTCTTCAAGATACAAAGTCCCTCAAAGCAATGCTGTCTTTTTAGTATTCAAATCACAGATTCTTAATCATGTTTACCTCTGGTACGAATGGGAGAAACAAAGAGAGAGCTTCACTGTGATATCTTGGTACTGGATGACCTTTTGTAAAATGCTCCTTCTTGGCTCTGTGAGGCCAAGCTATTCAAAACCAACTATTTCAGCCAAAGGTCATACATTGATAGAATACATGATTCAGAATCGTAAGTCCTTGTGCTATTAAAAAAATTTAATTCATTTTTTTTCTATTTGTATTTTGAAGATTTCAAGCATAGAGAAAAGTTGAAAGAATGATATAGCACATTAAGATTTTCCCATATATACTTTATTTATATGTATATATATTGTATACACTGATATCTATCAAATATATAAATATATAAAATACTATTACATATGTGAAAATTGACAATTATTCTCTAATTTGATACAAATGACAATAATTCTCTAATTTCATCTACTATCTGCTGCTGCTGCTGCTAAGTCGCTTCAATCGTGTCCGACTCTGTGCGACCCCATAGACGGCAGCCCACTAGGCTCCCCCGTCCCTGGGATAATCCAGGCAAGAATACTGGAGTGGGTTGCCATTTCCTTCTCCAATGCATGAAAGTGAAAAGTGAAACGGAAGTCTCTCAGTCGTGTCCGACTCTTAGCAACCCCATGGACTGCAGCCTACCAGGCTTCTCTGTCCATGGGATTTTCCAGGCAAGAGCGCTGGAGTGGGGTGCCATTGCCTTCTCCTCATCTACTATCTAGCTTGTACTAAACTTTTCTTAATTATCATCCAAATATTTGTTGGTTTCTTTTTATCTAGTTTGTTTATTTGAATCGGAATCCAATCAAAGTTTATATTTTGCATTTGGTTGTTATGTCCCTATAGTTTCTTTTAATTTACAACAGTCCTCACAGATGTTTTGTTTATTTGTTTGGTTTATAAAGATCTTGACTTTCTCAAGGGTCCAAACTAGCTCTCTTGGAATGTTTTGTATTTTCAATTTGTCCAATTGCTTTCTTGAAAGAAATATAATTTTGCTTATTTTTTTAGTTCCTGAATTTTTTATCAACTAGAAGTTAGTTCTAAATGCTTTTTTAGATGAATAACATATTTTGGCTGTCATACTGCAATAATTATGCATTTAACTTTATCAGGAGACACATAATGCCAGGTTGGCCGACTGTTAGTGATGCTAAGTTAAATCATTTAATTAAGGTGATAATGAACTCATTTCTGCATGGTAAGTGCATTTCTCCTTTTTGTTATTACATTAAAAAAAATCTGTACCTACTTTGATGTTACTTAATATATTGTGTATAAATCATTACCATTTCATCTTCTTGAAGAATTTTTAACCTCAGACCCATGGATAAGCTTGGAGGATATACATGAACTCCTTGAAATTCCTTGCAAAATGTTATATACATGCTTATGCCTAGGGATGATGAAACCCATGCAAGTTTCAAAAGGGATAAAGATATAAAAGTGACAGGAACAGTGTTAGCACATCAAAGTCTTCCTCCTTGAATTATATTGTAATACCATCCATTTTGGGAGAAGGAAATGGCAACCTACCCCAGTTGCCATGCTCTTGCCTGGAGAATTCCTTAGACAGAGGAGCCTGGCAGGCTACATTCCATGGGGTTGCAAAGAACTGGATATGACTGAGCAACTGAGTGCACACACCATTATTTTTCCCTCTTCTTCCTCTGGCAAGTTGGTGCTCTCTGCACTGGAACCTCTCAATGAAGCTGACGACTTACTGACGTGTGGCCTCACTGCTACAATTAATGGGCTCATCACTTCAGGACCATAAAGCTGTGTGACCCATTCCCATTATGACTATGATGTAGACTGGCACTTTATAAAGACATTTTAAAAGCTTTATTGAAACAGAAACATGACACGCAGGTGTAGCAAGGGGAAATAGGAAGAGGAAGTTCATGAGAGGAGGGGAGATGAGAAAGGGAGAGAGACAGATACTGTGATCTAAGCTGATCTCAGTAGTGATAAAAGGAAGGGAGAAGCAGAGAATGCAGAAGGGGAAAGCAGGAGGGAAGAGAAAGGAAGGGAAGAGAAGGGCACAGAAATCTATCAAATACAAAAACTGAGAAGCAGCATAGGCCTTCCTCCTCCTCTTACAACCCATGCTGCTGCTGCTAAGTCACTTCAGTCATGTCCGACTCTGTGTGACCCCATAGACAGCAGCCCACCAGGCTCCCCCGTCCCTGGGATTCTCCAGGCAAGAACACTGGAGTGGGTTGCCATTTCCTTCTCCAGTGCAAGAAAATGAAAAGTGAAAGGGAAGTCGCTCAGTCATGTCCGACTCTTTGCAACCCCATGGACTGCAGCCTACCAGGCTCCTCCGTCCATGGGATTTTCCAGGCAAGAGTACTGGAGTGGGGTGCCATCGCCTTCTCCATACAACCCATGAGGATTCCCTTAAAACACTCGATTAGTCAACCTCCTCCTCTCATTGGCCTTCCCTTGGGTCTTATTTATCACTGACTTCATTGTGCAAAGTTCTGCTCTTAGGAAGAGGGTACAGGGCTCAGTTCAGCTCCCTCTCTGGATCCCACAGAATGTTCCTTGGAGGTTTCACTAGAAAGGCTTCAAGCATTACCACAGGCTCCTCCTTCCCCAACAAGTTCAAGATGAGCCCAGACTTCCAGTCGGTACCACCAGGTAGATCCATCACCAGACTACATCTCATTTATGTAAATGTGGAGAATGGTGACCCATGGGGCAGAAGAACTGGACAAAGGAAACCGCCTCTACCCTACCTCACCTCCCCCATCTTGGGTGAACAGTTCATTGGCTCATGGCTTGGCCCTCAGAACCTGGCAGGGTCTTGGCTCCCTTTACCCCACTGATTGGGCACCATTGCACCATTATTGTTATTTTTAGCCTGTCAAGCAAAAGACCCCAATAAGTAGATTCAGAAAAAACAATTCAAGGAAGAACTTCCCTTCCCTTCTGTTTCCAATATTAGAGGAAACCTGAAGAATCCAGGTTTATAAACATACTCCTGCTAAGTATCCCCCTCCACTAATAAAGCGGAGTCTTTTTGAACTTTTAAGAAAAACCACTCCACATCAACCTGGGATTCAGATGATTTTTGGTGTGAAATTTCAGGTTGGCAATTACAGGTATTCCATTCATATTGGTTCATTTACCCCCAATAATGCCTCTGTGTTTTATAATGAAAACCTCAGCACAGGAACTCTCTCTCTAAGCCCATGCAGCTGGACAACAACTTAAATTCATGGTTCTGAGTCTGGTAACTGATTTTTCCTATTAGCTTTAAAGAAATATTTTCCCCGTTATTTCAAGTTTAGTACAGTTTAATATGGCTATTACAATATATCACCTCCACCTCCACTCCATCCCCAACCCATTTTTGACTGATTAGAAACACCATATTCCTTATTTAGTATTTGCAAATCCTTTGATTGTAGAGTCTATATAAGTAACTCATGCAGTGTCTAGAACTAAGACCCGCTCTTTGGGCAGAAGGTAATGCATCCTAACAATAACTAGTTAAGCAGAAGTTTATCCTCCTTCCTATATGGACCAGGGCCCATATTACCATCCTGCAGAGGGGAGGAATGACCAAAGACCATATGAGGGTCTCAGAATCTGATTTTCCCCACGATTATTCATTTGCTCACTCTGGCAAAGCCTGAGACAAACCATGAGGACAGCAGAGTTCATCTTAGCCACAGAGCTCTTATGTGTGACTTGTAGTGTTTGCCTCTGAGGCATGAATCTGGGTTCCCCTTGTTAACAGGAGCCACACTGCATTGGCCCAGGCAACTTCCTTTTTAAGTGAATGACTGCCTGTCTAATCAGTTAACATGGTTTTATAAGTTAACAAATCTGTAGTTAAATACACCTGACTCCACTGGTGGTAGAGGATACTACAGGTTTTTTAGACCAGGAGACTATAAACTAAAACCTGTGGACCAGGTCCAGTTTATAGCTTGTTTTTTTTTTTTTTTTAAATAAAGTTTTATTGGTACACCTGTTTATTTACAAACTGTGACTGCTTATATACCACAATGTGATGAGCAGTTATATCGGAAATTGTATCATATGGCCAATAAAGCCTGAAATATCTACTTTTTGGACCGTCACAGGGAAAAAAAAAAAACAAAAACTTGCTGATCAACCCTGATCTATATAACAGCTACTCCTTTCTTCCTTTTTGATGTACAGAACCAAACCATCTGGAATTTTGTCACTTACAATTGATTCCATTCTCACTGGTATATCCCCTTTATGAATATATCTGTGTACCACTTGCCATATCCCAACTTAAAGGAATGCTTACAGCAGAGGAATCTATTGGCACCCTCTAAGTTTGGTGTGATAACATAATAACCTGGTCATGCATACCTGTGAACCTCTTCACTGAGTGTTATCCAGCTCGTTTCTGAATGCCATTTGTGTCCACACAGACTAAGAGTCCATGGGATAGGTATGTCCTGTTTTCATCTTTTTGCAGAATGGTGAAGTGGGAGACATTGACTTTTGGGTCAGAAAGACCTGGATTGCATTTCAGGGTTAATAAGTTTTTGACTGTGTGACTTTTGGCTAGTTATAAACCTTACTAGGGCACAGTTTGTTCATTTCTAAAGAAAGTGCTTGGTGCATAACTGTGTCATGTTTGAAGAAGTATGAAGAAAGAAGGTAGCATCTTTTTACAAAGTTTTTGAGAGATAAAAAAGTTCGGAGGGAATGTCTGAGACTAGATACTCCCTCAGTAAATATGCTTTCTATTCTCAGCTAGTTATACTCTACTCCTGATACTTTCAAATCCTCAATAATCATGACTGGCCTTGAATCCCTAAGACTGAGAACATGCCTGCTACCCTGGTCTCCTATTGACTGCTTTGCTTACCATTTGATCCTATTGTTCTGCACGGTATTTCTTTTAGACAACTCTAGCACCCAAGATGTCAAGCTGGGCCAGACCTCTGCTGATTACTTGCAGTTCATGTGCTCTAGTCCTGTCTAGGATCTGAACTTCATTTGAAATTTCTTATTAATTTGGCTCTGATGGGTAAAGAAGCTGCCTGTAATGCAGGAGACACAGGAGGCACAGTTTCAATCCCTGGGTTGGGAAGATCTCCTGGAGTGAGAAATGGTAACCCACTCCAGTCTTCTTGCCTGAAAAATCTCATGGACAGAGGAGCCTGGCAGGCTATAGTCCACAGGGTCAAAAAGAGTCAGACATGACTGAGCGACTAAGCACACACACATTAATGGCTCTTCAGGAGTTATCTGAAGCTTCCTTTAGGGACTAATCATCTAAATCCAGATCTTTATTGGGATTAATATCCCATTTATCAAATGACTAGTTCCTGACTTGGGTAACGTTCCAGTGCCCAATGCTGGCCTGACCCAGACTGGTCCAAGCCCTGCTGCTGAGTCTCAGCCATACCATTCTCTTCCACTTGTTAGGGTTTCCCTCAGTCTACCTCATAAAGTTCTCATTATCTTATGTATGTGATTATTGAAATATGAATATATGATTTTGTATGATCAACACTTATAGGTTGTAAAGAGTAAAGGCATATCCTCATATTAAGGGGAAAGCTAAAGTTAGGTAAGTCGCTCAGTCATGTCCAACTCTTTGTGACCCCGTGGACTGTAGCCTGCCAGGATCCTCCATCCATGGGATTCTCCAGGCCAGAATACTGGAGTGGGAAAAGTCTCAGCTAAAAGGTTAAGTCATTTGTAATATCTATGGGTACTTGTTTTGGATAATGGAAGAGAATTTAAAGAGATTAAAATCTCTCCTTGGAGATGAAAGTGTCTGTGTGTCAGAGGATGGGGGAGGTTGTCTTTTGGTTTGGAGCCTAAGAGTGGCAAGAATCCAGCAGACAGCTTATCAATTGCAGGTATAAAGACAGGAAACAAGGAGTTCACAAATGGTGCTGGTTCCAGCTCATTGGGGCTGGAGTAGATATTTTAAGATAGGGGGTGGGGAAAGACAGTCCTTAGGATCATATTAGCTGCTATACCTTCACCTAGAACAACGGCTGACATTCAGTTCAGTTCAGTTCAGTCACTCAGTTGTGTCCAACTCTTTGTGACCCCATGAATTGCAACACGCCAGGCATCCGTGTCCATCACCAGCTCCCAGAGGTAACCCAAACTCATGTCCATCGAGTCAGTAATGCCATCCAGACATCTCATCCTCTGTCGTCCCCTTCTCCTCCTCCCTCCCAGCATCAGGGTCTTTTCCAATGAGTCAACACTTCGCATGAGGTGGCCAAAGTATTGGAGTTTCAGCTTCAGCATCAGTCCTTCCAATGAACACCCAGAACTGATCTCCTTTAGGATGGACTGGTTGGATCTCCTTGCAGTCCAAGGGACTCTCAAGAGTCTTCTCCAACATCACAGTTCAAAAGCATCAATTCTTCAGTGCTCAGCTTTCTACACAGTCCAATTCTCACATCCATACATGACCACTGGAAAAACCATAGCCTTGACTAGATGGACCTTTGATGGCAAAGTAATATCGCTGCTTTTTAATATACTATCTAGGTTGGTCATAACTTTCCTTCCAAGGAGTAAGCGTCTTTTAATTTCATGGCTGCAATCACCATCTGCAGTGATTTTGGAGCCCCCCAAAATAAAGTCTGACACTGTTTCTACTGTTTCCCCATCTGTTTCCCATGAAGTGATGGGACCAGATACCATGATCTTCATTTTCTGAATGTTGAGCTTTAAGCCAACTTTTTCACTCTCCTCTTTCACTGTCATCAAGAGTCTTTTTAGTTCTTCTTCACTTTCTGCCATAAGGGTGGTGTCATCTGCATATCTGAGGTTATTGATATCTCTCCTGGCAATCTTCATTCCAGCTTGTGCTTCTTCCAGCCCAGCATTTCTCATGATGTACTCTGCATAGAAGTTAAATAAGCAGGGTGACAATATACAGCCTTGACGTACTCCTTTTCCTATTTGGAACCAGTCTGTTGTTCCATGTCCAGTTCTAACTATTGCTTCCTGACCTGCATATAGGTTTCTCAAGAGGCAGGTCAGGTGGTCTGGTATTCCCATCTCTTTCAGAAGTTTCCACAGTTTCTTGTGATCCACACAGTCAAAGGCTTTGGCATAGTCAATAAAGCAGAAATAGATGTTTTTCTGGAACTCTTTTGCTTTTTCCATGATGCACTGGATGTTGGCAATTTGATCTCTGGTTCCTCTGCCTTTTCTAAGACCAGCTTGAACATCTGGAAGTTCACAGTTCACGTATTGCTGAAGCCTGGCTTGGAGAATTTTGAGCATTACTTTACTAGCATGTGAGATGAGTGCAATTGTGTGGGAGTTTGAGCATTCTTTGGCATTGTCTTTCTTTGGGATTGGAATGAAAACTGACCTCTTCCAGTCCTGTGGCCACTGCTGTTTTCCAAATTTGCTTACATATTGAGTGCAGCACTTTTACAGCATCATCTTTCAGGATTTGAAATAGCTCAACTGGAATCCCATCACCTCCACTAGCTTTGTTCATAGTGATGCTTTCTAAGGCCCACTTGACTTCACATTCCAAGATGTCTGGCTCTAGGTGAGTGATCATACCATTGTGATTATCTGGGTCATGAAGATTTTTTTTGTACAGTTCTTCTGTGTATTCTTGCCCCCTCTTCTTAATATCTTCTGCTTCTGTTAGGTCCATACCATTTCTCTTCTTTATCGAGCCCATCTTTGCATGAAATGTTCCCTTGGTATCTTTAATTTTCTTGAAGAGATCTCTAGTCTTTCCCATTCTGTTGTTTTCCTCTATTTTTTTGCATTGATTGGTGAGGAAGGCTTTCTTATGTCTCCTTGCTATTCTTTGGAACTCTGCATTCAGATGCTTATATCTTTCCTTTTCTCCTTTGCTTTTCGCTTCTCTTCTTTTCACAGCTATTTGTAAGCCCTCCTCAGACAGGCATTTTGCTTTTTTAAATTTCTTTTCCATGGGGATGGTCTTGATCCCTGTCTACTGTACAATGTCACGAACCTCCGTCCATAGTTCATCAGGCACTCTGTCTATCAGACCTAGTCCTTTAAATATATTTCTTACTTCCACTGTATAATCATAAGGGATTTGATTTAGGTCATACCTGAATGGTCTTCAATTTAAGTCTGAATTTGGCAATAAGGAGTTCATGATGAGCCACTGTCAGCTGCTGGTCTTGTTTTTGCTGACTGTATAGAGCTTCTCCATCTTTGGCTGCAAAGAATACAATCAATCTGATTTTGGTGTTGACCATCTGGTGATGTCCATGTGTAGAGTCTTCTCTAGGTGCTCAGTAAATATTTGTTGAACAAATAAGTGAATGATAGCATAATAGCCTCTAGTTTTTAAGCTGTCTTCTGCCACTCAAGGAACCATTTGATATTCAAGGGTCTCAACTTGTTCAGGTATAAATATGAATAAGTTTTAATTTTTGAATAGCTACTCTCAATGGGTATAGAGCTTCACTCTGGTTATTAGAGTTTAATCTGTTTCATTTTAGAGCTTTAATCTCAAATTTATTCTAAGTTCTGTTCTTATCCTCTTGCTCACCTCCTCTACAGCCCTGGCTAGATGACCTGGGGTAAAATTTGACCTCTCATCCAATTCACAAGTCAGCTTTCAACCTCAGACTCTTGCAGCCCTATGATGGAGTAGGATAAAGGGAAAATACTGTCTGTGATAACTTGGTTGTTGTCATTTCTGGGTCTAACATTGAATGGCATGGGACCTAGGTGTGTAGCTGATTTCTGAATCCTAATTCTTTCATGGAGTACATGTGTTAGCTTTGGGGCAGATCCTGCTGTGGCCTTTTGCTCCACAGTCCCTATATGAGAGATTCATCCTAGGCTTGACCCCTGCCTTACCTTACCTCAAGCCTCTACCCTGCTAGTAGTTGAGAAGGGGGATGACAGGAGAAAAGATTCTTACAAGGTGGCTCAACCCCAGCCATCTTCTTTGGTGTCTATGTGATCGATGGTGAATTGGCCTCCACATCAAGTTGTGGGAATGCAACACTCCTCTTGGCTGTCTTAGCACAGTTTTGCCATCTTGCTCTTGCTAGGTTTTCCACCCTGCTGCAGCACCAGGCAAACCCTGTTCTATAGCAGAGCTACTTTCGAGAAGGAGACCAACTCTAGTCCTCAACGCAACAGGGAAATCAACAGTGATTCCATTTAAATGTATTAGTCAATAAGATCTAACAACCACAGGGTTTACCATGGAACTAGTAATGCCATCATTTTCCTTTATAATTAAAATTATATTCATTATAAAAAATAAAATGAAAGACAAAGAATAGCAAAAATTACCTATAAACTCAGTATGTAGGAGAAACTTTGATATATGTACTTCCAGGTTTTTAAAATATTATATCTACATTAAATTTAAAAAGTAGGAGAATGGTGGAACTATATTGCTATATTGCTTTGTGCCCTGCTTTGGTCATACAGTAATAAAAGTACATCTACTACTCTACACTGTTACTTATGCTGGCAACATGGCATTTCATTCTAGAGATACACAGAAAATCTTATTGTAGGACATTTGGGTTCCATCCAATTTTCCACTCTTATAAATACTGCTTTAGTAAGTATGTCTATACTTGTAATTTTGGTACCATTTCAAATTATTCTTCAGGATAATTCCTGGAAGTATAAAGGCTAGGTCAAAGGATGTTTACAATTTAAAGTCTGGATCAAAGGGTTTACATCTTTGTAAGGTTATAACCAAGACACTCTTCAGAAAGCTTGTCAAAATTATGTACAACAGTGCCTGTTACCTACATCCTCATCCAAGAGTAGGTATTTTTTTCTTTCTCTGTTTTTATCAGTGATTATCTAAAAATATCAAGGAAAGGATAAGCTTATTTTACTTCACCTTATAAAGTAGGTGTAAGTCCAGCCTCTGCAAAAGGGTAGTGAATGAACTTGGGCAATTTCTTTTAGTGGAAAACAAGTATAAAACTGGATAAAATTATTCAATATAGTTATTTTAGGAGTGGAAATAGCCACAAATTGGCAACAGTTGGATAAATGTTTATTCATGAAAAACAGCTACTATATTTGATTAAAAACTGAATTAACAGCCTTCTTACTTGTAAGTGTTCCCATCCTGTTAAAGCTTAGATGGCAAAACTACACAGCTTTACCAGTTGAAGATGATGGACTTGAGTAAGTTTAGGGGACAGAGCAGCTAGGAATTTAAGGTAGAAGGGATTTTAGAAGTGAGAGAGCTATAGAAGTGTTGTGGTAATAAATTCTCCATGTACCGCTGGATGAGTGCTAACCTATACTTGCCTGACCAAAATTGAAAGTCTGGGGACACATAAGAATATGCTGCGCCTTTATGTTTTCAAGCCGCACACAGCCTAATATCAACAATGGAAACTGGCTTGACTGTCTGAATATAACCCATGCCCAATTATTGGCTGGATAGCCACTAGATTACATAAGTGCAAGGAAGATGCTTAGGAAGTCATACTAAAAACAAGAAGAAGGAAAAAAGGAAGCTGAGCTGAGATACAAGAAGCTGCTTATTATGAACGTGACAGATTTCTTTCAGATATATTTCAGCACAGGAAATTTAATCACCTACAAAGCAAAACAAAACTACCAGTTTCCTCCTAATACAAAATGAAAGTCAGAATTGATACAGCATATTACCTACAATGTCCACATTTCAACCAAAAATAACTAGATAGTTAAATAAAACATAAACTCATTGAATAATGTGCTCAATAGAAAATGACATCACCTGGCCCATATGTTAGCAAAACCTTTAAAGTAACTATTATAAATATGTTCAAAAACTTAAAGAAAATATGTCCAAATAATTAAAACATATACTAAGTAAACACAGAGAATATGTTTACTTTTGGTTAAAACCAAAAGATAGAAACTAGAGAAATAATCTAATAGAAATCATAAACCTGAACCTAAATCAACTTGACAGATTTGAGAAGAAATAAGAATCACTAAGGGCTTTCCTGGTGGCTTAGCCAGGAAAGAATCTGCCTGCAATGCAGGAAACCTGGGTTAGATCCCTGGGTTGGGAAGATCCCCCGGAGGAAGGCATGGCAACCCACTGCAGTATACTTGCCCAGAGAATCCCCATGGACAGAGAAGCCTGGTGGGCTACAGTCCATGGGTTTGCAAAGATTTGGACACGACTGAGCAACTAAGCACAACACAGCCAGCACAAGAATCATTAACTTGAAGATAGAGCAATGAAAAGTTTTCAACTTGAAGCACACAGTGAAAAAATTTTAAAGAAAATGAACATAGAACTGAGGTATTCCAACATGCATGCCATTGGAATCTCAAAAAGAGAAGAGATATAAAAAGAGGAAGAAAAATATTTAAAGAAACAATATCTAAAACCTATGGAATTTGTTGTATTAACTACTGTGAACTAAATCAACTAAATTAACCAATATTAACTGGTTAAGTTAATTAATATTAACTAAGATGCTCAAGGCTGTATATTGTCATCTTGATTATTTAACTTATATGCAGAGTACATCATGAGAAATGCTGGGGTGGATGAAACACAAGGTGGAATCGAGATTGCCAGGAGAAATATCAATAAACTCAGATCTACAGATGACACCACCCTTATGGCAGAAAGTAAAGAGGAACTAAAGAGCCTCTTGAAAGTGAAAGAGGAGAGTGAAAAAGTTGGCTTAAAGTTCAACATTCAAAAAACTAAGATCATGGCATCTGGTTCCATCACTTTATGGCAAACAGATGGGGAAACAATGGAAATAGTGACAGACTTATTTTCTTGGGCCCCAAAATCACTGTGGATGGTGACTGCAGCCATAAAATTAAAAGACGCTTGCTCCTTGGAAGAAAAGCTATGACAAATCTAGACAGTATATTATAAAGCAGAGATGTTACTTTTTCAGAAAAGGTCCATCTAGTCAAAGCTATGGTTTTTCCAGTAGTCATGTATGGATGTAAGAGTCAGACTATAAAGAAAGCTGAGCACCAAAGAATTGGTACTTTTGAATTGTGGTGTTGGACTAGACTCTTGAGGGTCCCTTGGACTGCAAGGAGATCAAACGAGTCAATCTTAAAAGAAATCAGTCCTGAATAGTCATTGTAAGGACTGATGCTGAAGCTGAAACACCAATACTTTGGCTACCTGAAGTGAAGAACTGACTCTTTGGAAAAGACCCTGATGCTGGGAAAGATTGAAAGCGGGAGGAGAAGGGGACAACAGAGGATGGTTGAATGGGATCACCGACTTGATGGACATGAGTTTGAGCCAGCCCGGGGAGTTGGTGATGGACAGGGAAGCCTGGCGTGCTGTAGTCCATGGGGTTGCAAAGAGTTAGACGCAACTGAGCAACTGAACTGACTGACTGAAGATGCTCAAAGACACCAAGGAGGACCAGCTGAAGAAAGACACACTGAGTTCATCATCTCAGCCAAAATGCTGAGACCAAAAATTGCAAAAAAAGTTGTTGGAAGCATCCAGGGAAGAATAATATATCATATACAAGGAACAATGACATGATTAGGTGAAATATGGATGTAAGAGAATTTGTCACTAGTAGACCTATGATGTAAGAAACGCTGAAGGGATTTCTCTAGAAAAAGGAAGTGACAACAGATTATAACTTAGATTCACAGGTAAAAATGAAGAACCACAAAAATGGGCTGTGTATGTGTGTATATATGTATATGCATAGTGTGGGTGTGTTATTTGCTTCTTTGAATTACTTTAAAAGATATTGCTGTTTAAGCTAATAGTGGTTAACACTGTACTTTTGGGTTTACAACTTATACATGTATAAAATAAAAAGACACAAAGTGAGAGAAAGAGCTATACTGATATACAGTTCCTATATTTTAACACAAGTCAGTTAATTTCAAGCAGATTATAAGTTAAGGATGTAAATTGTCATCTCTCTAAGCAATTGTTAGGACAAATAGATGAAAAGTAAATAGAACTACAGAAGACTGAAAAATTTATAACTCATCTGACCTAACTGACATCTATAGAAAGCTCCAATAAAAAATAGATACATTTTGTAAGTACATATAGAAAATTCTATTCATTTTATGACCGGCATAGACCACATATTAGATCGTAAAATAAGCCTGAAAATATTTTTAAAACCTGGAATTACGTTCTCCAACAACAACAGAATTTAATTAGAAATTAATGACAGAAATAAATCTGGAAAATTTCCACATATTCCCACAATTCAAAATAACCCACAGGTCAAAGAAGAAATAAGAAACTATATTAAATTGACAGAAAACAAAATACCTAATCAAAATCTGTGGGATTCAGCTAAAGCAGTACCTATGGAGAAATTTATTGCTTGAAATCTTTATATTAGAAAGTCTCAAGGAATCCAAAGAAACCTACTAGAATTACAAAATGAATTTAGCAAGGTCATCATATTTCTATTTGGTAACAAAGATTAATCTGATATTAACATTTAAAAATGCATTGATAATATGATCAAACAAAACACTTAGGAATAAATTTAACAAATGATATATAAGACCCAAACACTAAAATCTGCTAATTTTTGATGAGATAAATTAAAACAAGACTTAAATAAATAAAAGTATATACTAAGTTCATAGATGGGAAGATAGTATTGTTTGGATGGCAATCTTTGCCAAACTCTTCTATACATATAATGCACTCTTAATATGAATCCAATAGGCTTCTTATGCATGTATAAAATGGAAAAGTTGACTATAAAATTAATATGGAGATTCAGAAGACTAGAACAGCCAAAATAATTTTTAAAATAAGAAGAACAGAGCCAGGGGACCTACACTTTCTGATTTAAAGGTTTATACAAAGTTACTATAATCAAGTCAGTGTGATTTTAGAATAAAAGACTATCCATAGATCAATGGAACAAAAATTAAGGTTAAAAAAATAGACACACTTGATTTGATATATGAAATGTTTCTTGAGAAAGGTGCCAAGTAATTTAATATTGATAGGAGAGTCTTTTTAATTAATGCTGCTGGCATAACTGTATTTTTATATGGGGAAAAAAGTAAACTTCAATCTTCACCTCATACCACAAACATTAACTTGAAATGGATAAGAGGCCCAAACCCAACTGCTAAAATCATAAAACTTTCAAAAGACACAAAAAATCTCAGAGACTGAGTTAGGCAAAGACTTCTTAGGACACAAAAGTAAACGAATCATAAAAGAAAAAAAATATATATTGGACCTCAAACATAAAATTTTGCTCATCAAAACTATCATTAATAAAATGAAAAGGTAAACCACATATTGGGAGATAACAACTGCTGAATATATATATATATATGACAAAAAATTATTTTCTAAAATATATACGGAAATTTTACAGCTCAATAATAAAACATAAATACCCCATAAGAAAGGGGTTGGAAGATAGTTTTGAAAAAACAACTCACCAAAGAAAATATACAAATGGCCAGGAAGCACAATGAGATATCAGTACCTACCTACCAGAAAAACTCAAAGAAAATGACTTTTAGTGAGCACACGATCAATTCAGAACTTTCACACTCTGTTGATGGAAATGAAAAATAGCACATGCACCTTGGAAAACACTTTAGCAGTTCAACATAAAGTTAAACATGAACTTATCATAAAACCTAGCAATCTCACTCCTAGGTATTTATCCAAAAGAAATGAAAACATGCCTACATAAAGACCTGTACACAAATATGTAAAACGCTTTTATCAATCATGGTCCCAAACTGGAAACAGCTTCAAACAGCCATGACTCATAGACGGATTAACAAATACTGGTACATCCATGCAATGGAATAATACTCAGGAATTAAAAAATAAAAAGAATGGATTATTGATACATGAAAGAACATAAATAGCCCTCAAAAATATGCAATGTCAAAGAAGTCAGACTTAGAAATAATGAAACAACAGAAATTATACAGCATCTGATTTGATTTAAAATTCTACAAAAGGCAAATCTATAGTGACAGAAAGATCAGTAGTCGCCTGAGGCTAGGGGTGGGAGACAACTGCCAATGAAATAAGAGAATGTTTATGGTGATGGACTCATTGTGAAACTTGATTGTGGTTGGTGGTAGCTGGATGACTACATGTATTTATCCAAACTCACAGAGCTGTACACTTAAATTGAATTAATTTTATTATTTGCAAATTATACATGAATAAAACTGCTAGATCAATGGGTGTGAAGCTATGCAGAAGCACTGTGAATAACAGTTTTTATAAATCTCTATAAAGTAATGTGCATAATAATGGGAATAAGCAAACAAGCTCTCTCTTATCCTCATTTCATCACTTTTAGCTTCAGTATTAGAGTCAATGACTAAGAGGACTTTTGAAATTAGTTTTTACTCTTTCTCTAAATACTCCCAACTGAATAGTGTTGGTTCCTTCATCTAAAATACCAAATACAAATTCTGCCCAGATGGACAAAAGATGTATTGTCTTCAAACTACTTGGTTGGCTCTCTTATACTTAACTTTTACTTCAGATATCCAAGTTTAAAAGCAACCAGATGACGTTTTATGGAATTTTGTAAAGGGGCGGGGGAAGAAGACAACAATGAAGAAGAAATAATGAAAACAACTTTTGCTCATGGGAGGAAATTTTCTGTGCCAACTTTTAGTTCAGAATGATCTTTCATTGGCTACATTTCAAATTCCTCAAAGTACAGGCTTATAATGGAAGTGCTGACACAATCTCAAATGTAGCGCTGCGAACAGGATGATATAATAAATGGTGGGTAAATCCACTTACTATCTTTTATAATAGTCTCCTTCTTTTGCAACAATTCAACTCACTTTAGTTTCTTTAGAATTATGTGAGAAAAGTGACTCAAGATCATGTCTTTTCCATACTTTATTTCATTGCACTTATATATAAAAATTAACCTTGGTGCTGAAAATTCTCTCTACATGGACATAATAAAATCTTTTATTTTTTGCATCAAACAAACTTTCTTTTCATTTTACCCACTCCTGTTGTCTTACTAAATAACTCAAACATCACAAAATTCTTTTTAAACTACTACTGCCGTCTATGAAGATTTCATCGATTTCCGTCTGAAAAAAATTTAAATAGATTAATAACTGTTATTTATTTGGAGGAAAGAAATATTAGCTGAGTTTGCACATGTGTGCTTTTGTACTGTATATTTCTGCTATATGAAGAATCACACAACTAAATAATGTTGCATTATTACCATATGTTAATCTGAAAAAAGTATAGATGGAAAGAGCACTAGATATCATGTACATTTTTTAAAATGTCTCAAATAAACCATGTCTATAGAGAGTGTTAATGATTCAGGTTTTTCCATAACATATTTGAAATTATTGGACTAAACTGCATGGAAGAGAATTCACAGTTCTTACTTTGGCGATGCATGTGTGAGATTCTTAAACCTTTCATTTAAAAGTTTCTTTTCCATGGTTTCTGGGATTCATCCTTCAAATTATTTAAGCCTATATGTTAAATAGGTCTTTCAAATTATGATCTGCATGTGTGCACCAAGGGGCATGACTTACATTGTTGTGACCAGCATACATGAGAATTTCCTGAATTTAGTGCGTATAAAAATCTCTAAGGGTCTTTCTGCACAGTTGACAATGATTAAGATCTGGTACGATAAATGCAGACATCTGATACTCAACCGTGGAGGACTGATCACTCACAATTGAGCAACAGGACTCGGAGCCTTCACATTACATTTTTCCCATTGAGATATAGGTCCCATCCAAGGAAGGGGATGGGGTTTACCACATGGCTGGCACTGTGGGTGCAATGAATCTGGTTTCAACTTTCAGGTGGGATCAACACATAAAACATGCCATCCTAATGGTACACCATTGACATTTTCACTGGTAGAATAAGAATGATGCCAAGAACTAAATTAGCTGAAAATACACTCTCAAATGTGGAAGATGACTGTAGCTAAGGGGCCTGTGTGGCCAAAATTACCAGAGATGTCTGCACCGCACTTGATTAATTTTCTACTTCTCTGCTCATAAATAAATGTCTTAATTTTTGTGGGAAAGGTTCAGTGACTACTATATCATTTCTGAGATATAACACTAAAAATATTCTACTATGAAGGTCAATGTTATAGTGAGGTACATATCCTGAACCCTCACCCCATCCCCATAAGTATCTTCCTAAAGGCAAAAACAAGTGTCTACTTTCAGCATCCTGTTTTTAAAACTACATTCTCCTGTCCTTCCTTTACTTTTAATTTAGGCAAATGATGCCTCTACTCATTAAAAAATAATGTAACAATGTGACTGCTCTCACTAGGAGAGCATATGAGACAGAACAAAGATTGGTACAGTTTAATTGCCGTGAGTTCAGAGAAAGGAGTGATACTTGTAGTGGTAAAAGAAAGCTTAATGGAGGAGATGGGAACTGAGTGGGAAATGGGCAGGAAAGAGGCAAGTAGATTAAAGAGAGATAAAGGTCTAGGATGGCCTTAGTGATATCTAGGAAAACCATTTTGGGGAAGGGGTGAATGGGAGTGCTCAGCATTCAGAGAATGTATCTGCCTTTTCCATGTTTAAGTCCTATAATATTAATACAGCTCTTAAAGGATACCTTCATTGCACAAATCCTAAACGCAAGCATTAACAGAGAATGTGAATAAATCAGCCATTTTACAATGACCTTTGTTGCGGACATTTTTATTTATCTCCTGTATTTGTTAAACTGAGGCTAGATACTGGAACAGATAAACCATCAAAATTTCATTAACGTAACACAATAAACATTTCTGTCTTGCTTACAATACAGACTAATGTAAATGTTTCAAGTTGGGTGGCCTTCGTCCCACCAACCACCTGATTGTTCTGAAACTCAGGCTCCTTCCATCTTGTGGTCCCACTCCCTTCTATGGTCTTAGACTGTGACAGAGGATGAGGTGGTTGGATGATATCGTTGACTCAATGGACATGAGTTTGAGCAAACTCCAGGAGTTAGTGAAGGACAGGGAAGACTGGTGTGCTGCAGTCCATGAGGTTGCAAAGCATCGAACAAGACTTAGCCACTGAACAACAACAAAAAAGAATGACCTGTCACTTCCACTCATATGTCCTTTGGCTATAACCAGTCACAGTGTCCTAATTAGATGTAAGGAGGCTGGAAAATAGAGTCCCTAGCTGGACAGGTACTTCCCCATGACAACTCAACATTGTGTAAAGGAAACACTTCTCCTGCAGCACCTCTAAAAACATATATATGTGTCATTATGTCTAAATGATCTTGCATTTTTGGATAAAAGGTCCAACAAAGCAATAGATCAGTTGGATTATGGTAGAAATATTTATAAGACTTACATAGGAATTAATCTGCTGCTGCTGCTGCTAAGTCGCTTCAGTCGTGTCCAACTCTGTGCGACCGCACAGACGGCAGCCCACCAGGCTCCCCCGTCCCTGGGATTCTCCAGGCAAGAACACTGGAGTGGGTTGCCATCTCCTTCTCCAATGTATCAAAGTGAAAAGTGAAAGTGAAGTCGCTCAGTCGTGTCCGACTCCCAGCGACCCCGTGGACTGCAGCCCACCAGGCTCCTCCATCCATGGGATTTTCCAGGCAAGAGTACTAGAGTGGGTTGCCATTGCCCTCTAATTAATACTCGTATTTCTCAGCTGGCATTCATTCCACTCAATTATCATTCTGAAAAGAACTTATCAGAAATTCAGCTTCCAACAGAGGCTTTCTGGCTCTCGGGAAGGACAGTAAGATAATTCAGTCTTTGTAGATTTTGGTATTCCAGTTGAAGTGTCTCATTAAAAGTTTCTCTGGCCTTTTATGGAAAGCAGTCTCCTATAGACAACACTTGATTACAAATCTCCCAAAAGTTGCTTTTCCAAAATCCTGGTCCCTAAAATGTCACTGAACAGAGCTAGATGCTCATCCATGAGAAAACAGGATAAATCTAAATAAGCAGTAGGGATACACACACACACACACACACACACACACACACACACACACACACACGATGAAGAGGAAATAATCTCTCCATGGAGTTTCCCACAATGGTTTGTGGTAACACTTAAATTTGTTTACAGTTCTGGGGAAAGTTTAGGGTATGGCTTTGAACAGCACCCAAACAAAACTACAAGGGGCTTGTCCATACTTTTTTCCAAGGAAATGACTCTTTATGGTTCATCATGTTTTCAAGTAGGTCAGTTATAAAATGAAAAGAGACATTTTTGCAAAAACTAATTAGTGGCCAAGATGATTATGCTCTAATTGTCCCTATATTTTAATGAAAATCTACTGCCATATTTATCAATAATGAGACCACATTGATCTATTCTTAGAAAACAATTACATATTCTCCTTTTGGTGTTTTTACTGGCATTCAACTGTCAGGTATTTTCATTTGATGTTTTATGTACTTTTGTAGATCTCCGAGCTTTGGGTTTATTCAAAAGACCTATAGAAAGAAAGTGAAAGTCACTCAATCATATCCAACTCTTTGTGACCCCACGGACTGTAGTAGCCTGCCAGGCTCCTCTGTCCATGGAATTCTCCTGGCCAGAATACTGGAGTGGGTTCCCTTCCAAACCCAGGGATTGAACCCAGGTCTCCCACATTGCAGGTGGATTTTTTAATCGTCTGAGCCATCAGGGAACCCAAGAATACTGGAGTGGGTAGTCTATCCTTTCTCCAGGGGATCTTCCTGGCCCAGGAATCAAACCAGGGTTCTCCTGTATTGCAGGCAGGTTCTTTACCAACTGAGCTACCAGGGAAGCCTTACCTATAGCAGGTCTCAAGAAGTCCATGTGGAAGGATCCTGCAGTGTTCTTCCTTCATTTGTAGATGCTTATCAAACACTTATGACATAGAGACATTATGCCAAAGATTTTAAATGGTACAAAAGTAAATTGGACCCTCCCCTCAAGGAATTTAGAACATAGCTGGAAAGAGAAGATATTTATACAAGCAACTATAAAGCAAGAGTGTACACACTTTATTGGGCATGATATCGTACCACATTCCCTCATTCCATAGACTATTTTCCAGTATGAATCCAAAATGGATTATTACTTATTGTTTTATAAATATTTACCAAAAACATTTTAACACATATATGATTTTCTTCTTCTATAGCTATGCAACAGTATAGACTGACTAGGATATGTACAGCACTTTATATAGAATCTCAGAACTCTAAGAAATACCATTTGTTTTTTAGACAACAATCTTCTTTCTCTAGGATCCTTTGAAGTTTTAAATGCTACTGAAAGTTGGGCTTATTGAGGCGTATATGTTTATTTCTGAAGGAGTTGGGTATTCAATTTTATATGCCATAGGAGAAAAAGAACATAAAAACCCAATGAGGTATGACTCAATACTCTTATTTCCCAGTGTCATGAATAGACAAAAGATCTTACTAGCAAAGGAATCACCATGTGCTGTACGGAAAGAACCTATTTCAGGTTTCCTTCTTTTAAAAGTACATAATGAAAATGAGCCAGTCTGTCAGCTGTAAAGGTATTTGATGATTTGAAAAGGATTCCACTGCCCTTTTCTCTTCCGCTTTCTCTCTGGCCAACCCACACTCCTGGAAGAAAGGAAAAACATATTCCCTAAGGCTAGAGAAATGAATGGAAGCATTGTCAGCTCAGAGAGGATAGGAATGCTTGACACGTTTATCATCATTTTCTTGTTAATGTCCACTCCTCTCTCTTTCCCTACATATTTTTAAATGACTAAGATCTGACCAAATGACATAAAAGCAATTCTGAAATCTTATCATGTGTATTTTTGTGGAGCTGCTGTGATCTGCAATTTAAAATGGATTAATTAAATCAAATTAGAAAGAAACTAGCAAGTAGGGAAAATAAGCCACTGGTCCTGGGACTAATACCCAGAGGAGGTTATTTTGTTTATTTATAATGTTACAGTCAATACAGGAACCAGTGACTTCAACCCCAGACTCTAGAATATAGATGAAAGGAAAAAAAGAGAGATCAGAATAAACACAGTGACCAAAAGCATCTAGGAAAAAGCATTCCAAATTTGAAGCTAAGATTCAGCTTCCCAAGCTTCTGGTAAAAGACACATAATTTAATGCGGCAATTTAAACCAACAAAAGGTTCGCATCTTCCTGGCTTTTATAAAATTTAATAAAGAAGCATTTATTTCTTATTCAAATGAATTTTCAGTGCAATGCTTGCATGTCAAAAATCTGACTATTTATTTTATAAAATACAACTTAGAAATTGCTAGATCAAAATGTTTAAAAATAAAAGTGATTCTAGAGTTTACTTTGAGAAAAGTGAGTGAGATTATGAGAAACTAGAACTCAAGGTAAGAAGACTTCTAAGGAAACTTTCATTCAAAAAGAAACTTTTGGACTCTGTGGGAGAGGGAGAGGGTGGGATGATTTGGGAGAATGGCATTGAAACATGTATAATGTCATATAAGAAACGAATTGCCAGTCCAGGTTCAATGCAGGATACAGGATGCTTGGGGCTGGTGCACTGGGATGACCCAGAGGGATGGTATGGGGAGGGAGGTGGGAGGGGGGTTCAGGATGGGGAACACGTGTACACCCGTGGCGGATTCATGTTGATGTATGGCAAAACCAATACAATATTGTAAAGTAAAAAAGAATAATAATAATAAATAAATGATAAAAAATAAAAATAAAAAAATAAAAATATAGCTTTGTTTTAACAACAACATAAAAAGAAATGTACGGGTCAAAGATCAGTGTCCTACTTTTCTAAGATTAAAAAATTTTAAGGGATAGATTGCCCCTGAATAAGTTGAGAAAAGTTCAAGTGTTTATGATTCATAAGCTAATTTCCTATTACTTTTCTAAAGTTAAAAAATAATAAAGGTGGTTTTGGAATCGAGTTCTCTATATCTAGAACATTTACAGATTTAACAATCTGTAAATGTTCTAGATATAGAACAATTACAATATAGAACAATATAGAACAATCACAATCTATTACAGAATAGATTGAATTCTGTCTGTTCTTTCTTGACTTTTCACAGAGGGCTCACCCCTTACCTAAGAACTCCTGTGGACTGAATGCAGTGGCAGGTCCTTTCTGCAAGCCACGTGCTGAAGTCCGGGTAATGCACACATTTTACATTTCCGCCCATTTGTCCTCTCTTCTGGTGGCAAGAAAAACGTGTTTCTGATCAATTTCTGAGTAAGAACTAATCTGAATGCAATTTGGCCATTTGCAAGACTCAGGTCTCATGTTTACCAGCTCTCTCACCTGAAAGACCTATAAAAGATAAAAGCTCAAAATGTTACCTTTTAAATACCATCTGGAACTGAAACTTGGCTGATACTCATACGATGAGGTAAGAAATCACTGCATGACTGACTATATTGCCTCCAAAAATAGTCCCCAAACGACACCGCACCTAACTTGGCCTTGGGAACCCAGACATGATTCAAAATAGCTCCAGTGCCCCTGGGAGAGCACTAGTATAGCCTGATGTCTGCACGGCCCCGCACTGCAGGCCGTTAAAGGCCATTGCAACTCTCCAGGCAAAGCGCAACGAAATCTGATCAAAATAAGCAGTGGCAAGATACTGCAGCCTGCAATCCACCCTGTGCCTGAGTAAGCTCTGCCTTGCTGTGTACAGTGTCTCCAGGCAGGAATGGAAGAGAGTAGAGGCAATCCAATTCCAATGGCGAGGACCCAGGAGGATTCATCTCAAGGACCCTGGGCCTGAAGTGTCATTGCAGTTTGGCAAGCCCAAGCCTCATTAACTATATTTCACTTGTCCAGAGAAAAGGACAAGATAAAACATAAGATTAAAACATGAATTACTGTTGTGAGGCTCAAAATGGAAAAATTTCAGTCAGAGGTTAGTCACATTTACTCAAGGGTGGTCAACATGGTTAATCACCATGGTCCCTAAAGTGAAACCACAAGTTAGTGAAGAAGATGGATGCAATTCATCTTTCTGGAGGGTGACCCCTTAGAGACACCTGGATTCCTCTGTTCTGGCTTTACATATATAAGCTCAGTAAACAAACACAACTTCTTATTCTAGTTTCAGCTTTCCCAGACATAGGGAGAGTATGTCTCACTGTCACTTGATAGTTTATATAACAGTAGAAACTCATGAAGCCTCATCTTTGATTATGAATGGATACCCCTATTTACCTCTGACTACTTAAATCATTTTGATCAGTAAGTCTCATTCAGTTCTCTTGGATGATAGGCTTTGGATAATCCAACACAGTTTGCTTGTTTGTTTTAAGAAAATATTATTTTACATAGTTTTTAAAAAAAGTTTTCCTCCTCATATTCATTTATTTATTTAAATCTTTTGGCCACATTGTGTGCCATGTGGGATCTTAGTTCCCTGACCAGGGATCAAATCCACACCCCTGGATGGAGGCACAGAGTCTTAACTACTGGACCACCAGGGTGGTCTCAACAACACAGTTATTTTTAAACTGAGAACTTGACGCTGGTCCACAGTGAGTTCATAAGCCGATGGCCCCCTCGATGACACCCATTCCCTTGTCACAACATCCTTTCTCTCAAACCTCAATTTACCCAGGTGAAAAAGTCATACTAGAAAATAAATGCAAATGAGGAAATGATTAATGGTTTTTAGGCAAAGGCAAGACAATAAGAAGTGCACAGTTAAAGAGAGTAGTGGTTCCTGCTCTCCTTCTAAATATTAGGGCTGTGCTGTATCCGACTCTTTGTGACCCCATGGACTGCAGCCCACGAGGCTCCTCTGTTCATGAATTCTCCAAGCAAGAATACTGGAATGGGTTGCCATGCCTTACTCCAGGGCATCTTCCCAACCCAGGGATCAAACCCGAGAGATTCTTGCATTGCCAGAAGGATTCTTTACCACTAGTGCCACCTGGGAAGCCCTAATATTATTAGGGATATCCATACCTAATAATGCTATAAACCAGGTGGTAATTTTTAAAAAATTAAATGTTTTTAAAGTTATTAGTCTATTTTTACTTTAAATTTTAATTATTTTAATTTTAAATGTAAAGTTTTTGATTTCAATGTGAAAAATAACACTAAAAACAGTGAGCTCTCTAGTGTATTTATTGGCACAGTCTGGGTCTTCATTCTGAATGATAGGTACAGTTCAGGTAACATAATCCTGCCTCTATCATATCTGCAAATTTATAATAATAAATTGAAGTTCAGCCCAGTTTTCTCTTAATTTAATTTTCTTAAACAGTGAAGCACCCTCCTTCCCTTTAGAACTGTATAGCATGTGTGTGAAAATATTCTGTTTTAGATGATTTTAAAAGGCACGTTTGTAAAAACTTCCCAGTGCTCATATAAATACAGTAGCTAACATACCCTATATATTTTTAAAAAATGAATAGTAAAAAATTCATATCTTTGCAGACTGTCAAATGAACACATCTTGTTCACAGAGTTGAATAAGTGGAATATTTTACTGTAACTTATTTATTCAGTTGTTAAATATATATTTACTGAGAACCTATTAGTGATAGGAAACAAATAGACAAAAAATCCTTGGTTTCATGTAGTGGGAGAAGGCAAAAATAAAGGATGAATAATTTAAATAAAATGTGCTAGGGATAAGAATGTAAGAGAATAAATAAAGTAAGAGGGGAGGTATAAAGCTTTGGTGCTGGAGTAGGTGTGTAAGGGCAATGCTGACATTCGGATGAGCTGGGCAGGCAGACCTCACCAGCAAGATGAGTCATGAGTGAAGACCTGCATGAATCAAGGATAGACATGTGCAGATATCCGAGAGAACAGTGTCTGGAGAAAGGCCCCAAGGTAGGATGGGCCTGGTATATTCAGGGAGCTGGAGGAGGTCAGTGCATATGAAGCCTAGGTCAGTGTTTCTCAAACTGGATTCCTTGATCCCTAGAATTCTAAACTGGTTGTTTTTCTTTCTTTCTTTATTATGGGATTATGAGAAAAATAATATAACGATGGCTACCACTAATTCCAGCATAAATAATGACTGAGGACTTGTAAGTCAGGCACTGAGCTAAGCACTTTGCCTTATTTAACCCTTACGACAACCTTGTAAAACAAGTTACTATTATTAAAACATACAGTTATTATAACCATTTTGCAGAAAGAGAAGCAAAGGCTGGGAAAAATAAAGTCGTTTGTCCAGTGATACACTGTGAGTGGTAGAACCATTAAAGCTAAGCCATTTGAATCTCAATACAGAGCCTCCAATACAAATCAATACCATATGCTTCTGTGTGTGTGTGTGTGTGTGTGTGTGTGTGTGTGTGTATGTGTAAAAGAGAGAGACTTTAAAATTTTTCTACTTCCACTATTTGCATACCAAAATCAACTTTGATAAGTGTGTTCGCTGGTCATCAGGAAATGACCTGCAATAAGCATTAAGTCAAATGCCCATCGATCGGTAAATAAAGAAAATGTGGTCTATACATACAATGGAATCTTATTCAGTCAGGAAATCCTTCAATTTGCAACAATAGGGATGAACTTCAGGAACATCATGTTCAGTGAAATAAGCAAGTCACAGAAGGACAAATACGGCATAATTGTACTAAGTCAGATATCTAAAACAGTCAAATTTAAAGAACCAAAATGTGGAATGAAGGTTGCCAGGGGCTACAAGGAAGGGAAATGGGGAATTACCAATCAACATAAAGTTTCATTTGAAAAAGATGAATAAATTCTAGAGATATGCTCCACAACTTGTACCTGTGGTCAATAATACTGTCCTATACATTAAACATTTAAGAGGGAGGATTATTATCTCATATTAAGTAATTCTTACTGTAATGAAATACTTTTTTAATGCGAAAGAATAATTTTATTTGAAAAAAATTTTTAAAATTAACATTAAAAAAATTCTCAAACACAGTGTCATTAAATTGGAAATAGAAATTCATCATGTCAGGTAAACACCGTACTTTCTTATGTCCTTCACTTCATTCTTCACGGCTAAGGAAATGAGGAGTTGCTTGGCTCCCTCAGGGGCCTTGGAAAAGGGTTTCTTTCTTTCTTTATTTGCTACAACACAAAACATGTGGGATCTTAGTTCCCCAACCAGAGATTGAACCTGTGCCCCCTGCATTGGAAGCGCAGAGTCTTAACCACTGGACGGCAAGGAAAGTCCAGGGAGAAGATTTCTTAAGCAGTACCCCTGGCTTCTGAATGCCTCCTCAGCTTCTCTGTGGACATCACTTCCCACCCCTACAGGCTCTTCTGGATGACTCACCTCTTCAGCTGAGGGCGCTCCTGTACTGCCCCCAGGAATTTAGACTTGGTAGGAATGAATGTATTTTAATGAGGACTGATAGATGATCAGGTGTTTTAGAACAGTAATTTTGGAGGCAAGGTGGAATATGAATTTGAATCTGTAGAGAATGAGCTCAGAGACTGATTCAGAGAAATCTTAGGCAAGAAACGATGAGATCCTGAAATACAGATGAGGAGGCCTGGGCTGCCATAATAAAATATGACCGGCCAGGTGGCTCAAACAACAGACATTTATTTCCTTGAAGATCTGGAGGCTAGAAGTCCACAATTATGGAGCCAGAAAATTTGGTTTCTGGTGAGAGGACTCTTCATGGCTTACACATGGCTACCATCTCATTGTGAGCTCACATGGCCTTTCTTGCATGGGTGTGTGGGGTGGGAGAGATAGAAGGGAGAGGGAGAAAACACTCTTTCTGATGTCTCTTCTTATAAGGACACAAATGCTATCAGAGCAGAGATCCTTATGACCTCATTTAATCTTAAATTCCTTAGAGACCCCATCTCCAAATACAACCACATAGGGTTTAGGGTGTCAATATATGAAGGGATGGGGATGGGGAGATAAACATTCAGTCTACAACAGTAACTGGGATTTTGGTTTGGAATTTGAGTTCAGGCTAGAAAAAAGAATGTCAACATATCAATGACAGCTGAATCAATTCATGTCGATGAGATTACTGAAGAGTACTGTAGAAAGGATAGTGCAGAAGGCTTCCAGAGTTCCAGATAAGGCCAAATTAAAGAAGCACATGGAGGAAGCAGCAGGAAGCAGGATATTAAAGAAACAAACAGAAAGGCAGAGGTATGATCCGGCAAGAGGGATCTAAGACATTCAAGGAGAGGATGACTGGAGATTGAATAATGTTAAGACCCCATTTCTAAGTAGCATGTGCAGTGAGAAAAACCTGTTAGATCTGATACCAAATGAGTTATTAGTAACCTGCATCCCTTCAACATAACTTGCACCATCACATGGCTATGGTTTCTTTATTGAGCAATCATTTACCGAGCTTCTCATGTGCCAGCCATCGGGCTAGGGGCAGTGATGAAAAAGATACCTAACATATGCTGTCCCCTTCCAACATATGCCTCCCAAGATCTTAATAGTGAAACATTTACTTTACTGCCGTCAGAGAGCTCTGGGCTACAAGCCCTGAGCACACAGGTTCAGGGCCTGTATGAAGCCTCCTTGTTCTAACTAGTCTAACATAGTCTAACCATTAATCAAATGTGTAGCAGACAGTTATAAATATTTTCAGTTTCTAATTCTAATTTTTTCTCTGAATCTGCTCAAATATTCTTTCCATGTGGATCCATGTGTACTCTGGTTGAAGGCACTCTCTCCATAGTCATCCGAATAATCCATATGGTCTCTTTCACCTCCTTTTGCACAACTTGACCAGAACCAGTTTATCTTTTAGGGCCCACACACCCCAGTGATCCCTCTTGGGTTTCTTCCACCCTTCTCTTTGAAATATTTCTGGTAGACTTGTTATCGGTGTATCAGTATATAGCTCTTATTTAGAGAAGGGAATGGCTACTCACTCCAGTGTTTTTGCCTGGAGAATCCCATGGACAGAGGAGCCTGGCAGGCTACAGTCCATGAGATCGCAGAGTTGGACACAACTGAGTGACTAAACATCCAATACAACTCTTGTAGGTATCGTATGAGAATCTCTGGCTTGTACCAAATCATCTCACTCCTCCCCCTGTTCTCAGATTCTCCACTCACTCCCCCTAGAAGCTTCAGTATTTCGTCACATAAATCGTCACCTTCAAGAGTAAAAGAAATTCACTGGCAGCCTATCCATTGAACGGGTCTTGTAGAATATGCTTTCTTTGGCCAACACTGTACTGTAAATTTAAAAAATAAAAAGGTTCTAACATTTAAAAGTCAGGATTTCTTGCATTAAAAAAATCTGGATTTCCACATTCTCTTGAAAAATCTGACAATCTGACCACAATCCTGCCTGCCAAGCACTGGTTAGAGCTGCTGGCCCTGCATCCTTTACCAGGATCATAGGTGCTCTGGTTTGCCACATTCTCTACCACTCCTAACATGCAACCCACAGCTCCTTTATACTCTGCCAGTCATTATTCTCATTTCATATCTGATTGAGCTCTTAAAATATTTGGGTTTGTGACCTTCACTCTGGAGAGATTCACCTACAATGAAGTTGTAGGGCTTGCTCAGCTATATCAATCATGCAGTACTTCAGTCAAATTCTCACTTTTTATAAATTCTAGCATGTCTAAAACTATAATCTATATTATAATTGTATCTTTCAAGCCAGATGAGAAATTCACATATTTTACCAAGGATGAGTTTCAGAGGTTTTCTGTTAAAGACTCATTGACCCCTGCTTCTTTCATGGAACACTCACATTTACCAATCATTACTAAGCTGTTTAACTGTCACCTGTTGAAGTCTATTTTTTCCACGCTCTGAGTTCTATTCTTGATTTTATTTAGGCCACTTCCAGAAAACACATAACATATGAATACAGTGACAGCAGTTTTCTTTTTGCTTTTAGTAAATGTATATTCTGTTAATACTGCAGTGTAGCCCCCCAGGAGTGCTGAGACAGCTGCTATTCAACTTGTATTTACATACTGATAAATGGCAGACTTCAGTCTACAGCATTGTTAATCCAGCACCTTGAACTGGCAAAGGTTAGAAGATTGTTCCACCCTAAATCTTCCCAGAACCAAATATTTACTTGAAAAACATATGTGCAGAATTCTAGAATAAATAAGAGACAGACAATGCAGCCCTGGGTGAAAGGTCTGAGACTCAGAATGCATACTTGTGTTCTTAGATGTGTTCTCTAGCTTCCTGCAGGATTTCAAATAAGACTTAACTTCGTTACATTCAGCTATAGAGTGGAAATATTATTTATCTGCTGTACATTGTACAATCATGTTCAATCTTTGTAAAGCTTTGGATATGGCATCATGCAAAGGGAATCCCATGACAGTGTAAGGATCTTCAAATATGTGAAGCAAAACGGAGCACAAAAGGCTTCTCTCCAGCAACCAACGGTCTATTCTCCTGGAGAAATTTAAGATCAGGGATGACATCTGTCCATAAATGGACTTGTTCCTACTCCTGTATTACTGGACAGGCTGCCATTGTTTCCTTACTTTCTATTCTAGTCAAATATTGGGACTTTCTATCTTTTCCCCCGGACTTCCCTGGTGACTCAGACGGTAAAGCGTCTGTGTATCAATGCGGGAGACCTGGGTTCAGTCCCTGAGTTGGAAGATTCCCTGGAGAAGGAAATGGCAACCCACTCCAGTACTCTTGCCTAGAAAATCCCTTGGACCGAGGAGCCTGGTGCAGGCTACTGTCCACGGGGTTGCAAAGAGTCGGACACAACTGCGTGATTTCACATCTTTCCCCCCCAGCACCCCCCATTTAATAAGAAACATATTCTCTTTCTATAATACAGACAGATACACACACACACCAAAAAAAAAAAAAAAAAGAAGAAGAAGAAGAAAAGAAAGAAAAGGATTTAAGTAGAAGAGCAGAATCTCTACCTACAGACAACTTGCTAAATATATAGAGCTGAAAATAGCCAGAGCTGAGAGAAAGGGAAAAAAAGAAGAGTGTTTTAACAGTAAAGTAAAACCACAACTAATGACTTCAGGAGACAGGAGCTAGGTGGACAAGCAAAGCATTACAGTTTTAAATATATGGGATTTGGCTTCACCTCCCCAGTAAGTGGCCTGGCACCAATTCAAATAGGCTGGTCTGGCACGCTAGTGCCTCTAAGAGGGACCACACTGGCGGATGGAAGCGACCACAAAAGCCACAGAGAAAGTGCAGGCTTCCAAAGGCAACAAGGAAGCAACCAGACTGGCAGTGCAAGCAATGCCAAGGCCCCAGCAGAGGCAGGGGTCGACCTTGCCAAGCTGGGTGTTCTCTCTCATTAAACTGGGATGGATGGCAATCAGTCCCCGTGGTGGGAGGACAGGCAGTGAGCGATCAGGTACCATGGAAGGCTGGACCCAGGTAGCCCAAGAGCTGATGACACTGCAGAGAATGCCACAGAGGAGGAAGAGAGGATCTTCCGCCTTCTGGGTACCATATTGCAGAAAGCCGAGAGAGTCATGTTTGTGGAATAGTTCTGTGTACTAAAAGGATGGCAATAATCTTTATGGGCTTCTAGTTCTGGAAAATATTTTGCTATACAAATAGTTGTTTTTTCATGCCACTGAAGACTGCCAAATGATTTGGTACTTGAAACATTCTTCCTTTGAGCTGCATCAAAGAGTAAAGAATCCATTCCAGTGGGTGGAAGACTCAGCAGGGGGCTTTAATTGGCCAGTCCCCATTTTTAGCATCTACGCTGGTGTCTGCACAATGCCAGCATCGCTAGCTGGAAAGCTGAAGTGGAATTAAAGCTTTTCCCTAGGCTAAATAATACATAATAGTGTGACTATTTGCCCAGAATCGGCTGATTCCTTTGATGGCCTAACTGCCAGTCTCAGTTTTCTCAATGTTAAAATATGGATAGAAACTGATTTCCAAGATTTCCAGTGAGGAGGGAGTATCAACAAATTATTCCCAAGTCCTTTAATGACTAAAATATACCAAGCAGTTATTCAAGATGTCTCTCAGTGACTAGAAAACAATCATAATTATGAATTTACTATGTTAGTTGTTTTGCTTTTGTGTTTTAATCTGAACAGACCAGCATGAATAATAAATGATAATAAACATTGTAATATTTCCTACTCTAAGCATCTCAGATATTATTTTGGCTTAAAAATCATAGAAGTTAGGTGTTAAAGACCCCCAATTACAGAGAAAATGAGTTTGGCATATCTGGGAATGAGAAAGGACATGGAGGCAGAAACCCAGCGAGGCAAAGGTAGTGTTATGTTTGTTGTTCAGTCAAAGTCCTATCCAACTCTTTGCAACCCATGGGCTGCAGCACGCCAGGCTTCCCTGTCCTTTACTATCTCCCAGAGTTTGCTCAAACTTATGTCCATTGAGTCAATGGTGCCTTCCAACCATCTCACCCTCTGTCATCCCCTTATCCTCCTACCTTCAGTCTCTCCCAGCATCAGGGTCTTTTCCAATGAGTTGGTTTCTTGCATCAGGTGGCTAAAGTATTAGAGCTTGGGCTTTAGCATCCAAAGAATATTCAGGACTGATTTCCTTTAGGATTGACTGGTTTGATCTTCTTGCTATTCAAGGGACTCTCAAGAGTCTTCATGAGCACCAGAGTTTGAAAGCATCAGTTCTTCAGCACTCAGTCTTCTTTATGGTCCAACCCTCACATCCACACATGACTATTGGAAAAACCATAGCTTTGACTGTATGGACATTTGTTGGCAAAGTAATGTCTTTGCTTTTTAATATGCTATCTCTAGGTTGGTCATAGTTTTTCTTCCAAGAGCAAGCATCTTTTAATTTCATGGCTACAGTCACAGACTACAGTGATTTTAGAGACCAAGAAGATAAAATCTTCCACTGTTTCCACTTTTTCCCCATTTATTTGCTATGAAGTCATGGAACCAGATGCCATGATCTTAGTTTTTTGAATATTGAGTTTTAAGCCAGCTTTTTCATTCTCCTCCTTCACCCTCATCAAGAGGCTCTTTAGTATCTCTTTGCTTTCTGTCATTAGAGTGTTACCATCTGCATACCTGAGGTTGTTGATATTTCTCCCGGCAATCATGATTCCAGCTTGTGAGTCATCCAGGATGGCATTTCGCATCATGTACTCTGCATATAAGTTAAATAAGTAGGGTGACAATATACAGCCTTGATGTACTCCTTTCCCAAAAATGAACCGTTGTTACATGTCTGGTTCTAACTGTTGCTTCTTGTCCTGCATACAGGTTTTCTCAGGAGGCAGGTAAGGTGATCTGGTATTCCCATCTTTTAAATTTTCACAGTTTGTTGTGATCCACATAGTCAAAGGCTTTCATGTAGTCAACGAAGCAGAAGTAGATGTTTTTTCTGGAATTCCCTTGCCTTCTTTATGATCCAATGGATGTTGGCAATTTGATCTCTGGTTTCCCTGCCTTTTCTAAATCTAGCTTGTACATCTGGAAGTTCTCGGGTCATGTACTGCTGAAGCCTAGCTTGAAGGATTTTGAGGATTACCTTGCTAGCATGTGAAACGAATACAATTGTGTGGTAGTTTGAACATTCTTTGGCATTGCCCTTCTTTGGGATTGGAATGAAAACTGACCTTTTCCAGTCCTGTGGCCACTGCTGAGTTTGTTGGCATACTGAGTGCAGCAGTTTAACAGCACCATCTTTTAGGATTTGAAATAGCTCAGTTGGAATTCCATCACCTCCACTAGCTTTGTTCATAGAAATGCTTCCTAAGGCCCACTTGATTTCACACTCCAGTATGTCTTGCTTTAGGTGAATGACCACACTATTGTGGTTATCTGTGTCATTAAGACCTTTTTTGTACAGTTCTTCTGTGTGTTCTTGCCACTTCATCTTGATCTCTTCTGCTTATGTTAGTTCCTTGCTGCTTCTGTCCTTTATTGTGCCTATCTCTGCATGAAATGTTCCCTTGATATCCTTAATTTTCTTGAAAAGATCTCTAATCTTCCCCATCCTATTGTTTTCTTCTATTTCTTTGCATTGTTCTCTTATGAAGGCTTTCTTTACTGTTCTTGCTATTCTTTGGAACTCTGCATTCAGTTGCATATATCTTTCCCTTCTTTCTTTGCCTTTCATTTCTCTTCTTTTCTCAGCTATTTGTAAGGCCTCCTCAGACAACCTCTTTGCCTTCTTGCATTTCTTCTTCTTGGGGACGGTTTTGGTCACTGCCTCACACACAATGTTGCAACCTCTGTCCGTAGTTCTTCAGGCATTTTGTATAGCATATCTAATCCTTTGAATCTTTTTGTCACCGCCACTGTATAATCAAGGGGCTTTTATTTAGGTCATATCTAAATGACCTAGTGGTTTTTCCCTACTTTCTTCAATTTAAGAGCTCACAAGTTGAGCCACAGGAAGCTTCTGGTCTTGTTTTTACTGACTGTATAGAGTTTCTCCATCTTTGGCTGCAAAGAATGTAATCAATCTGATATCAGTAAAGACCATCTGATGACGTTCATGTGTAGAGTCATCTCTTGTATCGTTGGAACAGTGTGTTAGCTAAATACACTTGGAAAAACTCTGCTAGCCTTTGCCCTGCTTCATTTTATACTCCAAAGCCAAAGTTGACTGTTACTCCAGGTATCTTTGTGTGATGGAAGAGTCAGGAAAAGAGGGTAGGGCTGTGCTCACTTAACCCTGTAACCTGCATCAGCAGAGCACATTGAGCTTGCTATGCTAGCTAAAGAATTTAAATAGAGATGGGTAATAGGTGGAGAAGGCAATGGCACCCCACTCCAGTACTCTTGCCTGGAAAATCCCATGGACGGAGGAGCCTGGTAGGCTGCAGTCCACAGGGTCGAGAAGAGTCAGGACTGAGCGACTTCACTTTCACTTTTCACATTCATGCATTGGAGAAGGAAATGGCAACCCACTCCAGTGTTCTTGCCTGGAGAATCCCAGGGATGGGGGAGCCTGGTGGGCTGCCGTCTGTGGGGTTGCACAAAGTCGGACACGACTGAACTGACGCAGCAGCAGCAGGATAATAGGTAATTTGGCTATTGGGGCTCATACTCTGGATGCAAAGTTTGGGCTGGACTACGACTTTGGTAAGCATATGGATGGTATTTTAAATGATGTGAATAGATAAAATTGGCCCTGAAGGAAATGTCAAGAGTACATAACTTTCAATCAGGAGAAATATGCAGAACAGAAGCAAGTAAGGAAGAGAGAGTGAAAAACAGGCAGCTTTACTGAAAGCCGAGGACAGAGAATATTCAAGAAAGGAGTCATACATTGTGTTGATCCTTCTTGCAGTTTTGATGAGACAAGGATTGATATGTGTTCACTGGACTTAGTGAGATAAAGGTCACTGCTGACCTGGGCCATGGTAGTTCTACTGGATGGTCCAGAGAGAAACCACATTAGAATAATTAAAGGCTCCATAAAAATGTGGAAATGTAGATGGCAAGTGAAGATGCCTGGTTATGAAGAGGAGGAAAAAGATGGGTATAAAGGAAAGATTTGCAGGCTTCGCTAGGTTGTTCATTTGGAGCACGATCTAAGCAGACTTAAGAACTGCTGAAGGAATCCAAGAGCCAGGGAGATACTGATGATGGGAGAGGATCACTTGGGGCCCAGGTCCTAAAGAAGGTATAGAGGTCCAAGCTACACACCAGCATTTTTGCCTTCACTAGGTGGGAACTCTGCTTAGGATGGCAAGAGGTGAGGATGGGCAGACGAAGCTCTTCCAGAGCTGCAGATGAAAGGCTCTTGTGGCAAAGCTCTCCTTGTATCTCCCAGTCCTGTTCCTTCGCTTGGGTGCTCGGCACAGAACCCACAACCCCCACGGTGTTCTTTTGGTTCTTCTGTTGTCTCCAGCTTACTTTCTCTCAATCCTTTCAGATAAATACTCATTTACCTCATTTTGCATAACAGCATACTGCCTTTAATTTTTTCTTATGTATACAACTTGGGAAAGGAACTTCTTGCCTTTCAAAATATTGTGGTAAAATATACATCATACGACATTTGCAATTTTAATCATTTTTAAGTGATTAAATTCAATGGCATTAAGTACACTCATTCACAGCATAGTGGAACAATCACCACTATCAGAAATTTTCATCACCCCAAACAGTATTAACTCTGTACCCATTAAACAGTAACTCGTCCTTTCCCACACCCCAACCCTGGTGACCACCCTCCTACTTTCTGCCTCTCTGAATTTAGCTCATCTAGGTACCTTATATAAGTGTAATCATATAATACTTGTCTCTTCATATATGGCTTGTGTTATTTAGTGTGTTTTCAAATCTTATCCATATTGTATCATGTATCAGAATTTCATTTCTTTTTAGGAATGAAATGAAATTTCTTTCTTTCTTTGTATGGCCAAATAATAGTTCACTGTATGAATACATCACATTCTGTATATTTACATACCTGTTGATGGACACTTGGATTATGTTCGCCTTTTGGCTATTGTGGATGTTGCTGCCAGAGCATGGATGTACAACTATATGTTTGAATGTCTGCTTCTAATTCTTTTGGGTATATATCTAGGAGAGGAGTAGCTAGATCCTATGGTAATTCTATGTTTAATTTTTTGAGAAACTGCTAAAGTATTTTCCATGGTAGCTGTATACTTTATATTCCTACCAGCAATGCAAGAAGGTTCCAATTTCTCCACTTTCTCACCAAACCTTTTTATTTTTGGTTATTATTATTATTTTGGATAGTAGCCATTATAATAAACGTGGAGGAGCATGCTGTTGTAGTTTTGATTTGCATTTCTCTCAGGATTAAAGGTGTTGTACATCTTTTTCACATGCTTCTTGGCCATTGGTATATCATCTTTGGATGAATAACTGAAGGATAATTGCTTTACAGAATTGTGTTGGTTTCTACCAAACATCAACATGAATCAGCCACAGGCATACATCTGCAATGCCCCTTTGTGAACTGAGTGTTTTGGTTGTATTTATGGAGCTCTTTGTCTTTTGTAGTATTAGTCCATAGTAAAGCACTATTAATAAATGAATGAATTAAGAAATGATTCTTTTCCCCAAGATGATACAAAAACTTTCAAATATTCAGAAAAGTGGTAAGAATTACACTGTGAACCTCACTATACTTAATGCAGTATAATTCTTCCAAATTAACACTTTAATATATTTGACTTAACCTCATACTTATCTATTATCTATCCAACCTTCTACCTGTCTATGAGTCAAGCTTATTCTGTAGGAACATTTCAAAACTAAGTTACAGATACCAAAAAATGCTTTTTAATGAATAAAAAATGCAGTCTCATGAAATGTATCAGCAAAAGGTTGCGGCAGGGATACAGCTGTCTCTGGGACTTCTCACAGCAGATAAAGTACAGGGCAGAAGAAGGTTAAAAGTCAGTAGGGGTTTAGCTCCTTTACTTTGAACATACCTTAATGAAATTTCTTGGGAAATGAATCAAAGAAAATATGCCCAGGGAACAGGCAGTGCTGACAGGGGGATGTCACCATCACAGCACTGGGGCTGTATATAACTATGGTTGCTGGGCAACATGGCCGGCTCCTGGGGAGCACATGTAAGAATGAATCCTGGGGCTAGAAGTAAAACTGCCTGAGGCTAGTAGCTTCAGGAATTAGCTCCAAGTATCCCTGCCCCTCTCTCCCCGTCTATTGACCTTCTGGTCTTCCCCACTGGCTTGTTAACTCCTTGGAAATTAGGGATCATGTTCTACTCATTTCTATACCTACCTCATTTTTAGGACACCGTCCAGCATCTAGAAACGTGTTTTAGACAGAGAAGGTCTACAATGAGCTTTTGGAAGCACCTATACAGGGCTTCCCAGGTGGTCAGTAGTAAAGAATCCACCTGCCAATGCAGGAGACCAAGGTTCGACCTCTGGGTCGGGAAGATGCCCTGGAGAAGGGAATGGCAACGCATTCCAGTGTTCTTCCTTGGAAAATCCGGTGGACAGAGGAGCCTGATGGGATGCAGTTCTGTAAAGGTTGCCGAAGAGTTGGACATAATCTGGTGACTAACCAACAAGCACCCATATGCTCCAACCTTAGAGCTCATCAGACTTTGCACTTGGCTTCTTTCCCTGTACTCACACCCTACCTCTGCAGAGCTCTCAGAAATCCTGTCAAGATCTCAAGGGGCCACATTGCTCCTCCTTATCTATGGCCTGCCTAGCATCTTCATCAAGCTCCTCATGCCAGCTAAACCTCCCAACCTGCGTGGTGCCCTTGGACCTTGTCCTAGTTCTACACAAACTTCGTCCCAACTCAAAGCCAAGTACAAGGGATCACGGATGATGAGGAAGGCTGGAAGGAACAGAACCTTCAGGGCAAAGGTACAGAATGTAGACAGTGCTCAGAGAAACACAGTGTCCCCAGGGGAATTTTAAGAAATGGAATCATATGATAAGCACATGAGAAATCATACTTTTACACTGGAAGAACATTTTAGGTTAGGGAACAAGAAATACTGGCAAAGATAGTGTTACAGTCACCAGACATGAAAAATCAAACACAGGATCAAACAAAGGGTCTTTTGATGAAGTCAAAGTCAGCGGCATCTGACAAACAAGGCCACAAGCAGATTTAGAAACGGATTATAATTTCTCCTTCTCAGTTTTGTTGTCAAAAAGACTCCATGGGTCTGCTGGCAAATAGAGTAGATGGTAAAGCTTATGAAGGGCCTGTGGGAGACCAGGAAAGAGGCAGGGAGGTGGGAGAGAGTGGGCAGAGAGACAGTAGGATTTTGACAGGACGATGAATTGCATCCAAATAAATAAGATTTAATAACAGAGTATGAAAAGACAAAGTCCTCATTTTCACCTGTCCTTGGATTTGCAAACACAGATATTTCCTTTAGAGAGGAAACCACAGTATTTATGATTGGTTCATATTTCACACCTTTATTCATACATATCCTGTAATGTAAAAGGCCTATTTCTTATTACATAGGAAATGCTAAATGCACTGGGGATTCACAGAAAAGCTCAAAGCTTTTCGAGGAGAAGTTCACATAAGTAGTTGGTCACAGGAGTACAGCCTAAAAAACAAAGCCTTCTTTCTGACTCTGCAGAAATGAAGTACTGACATGTGAAACCTGCTGAGAGTTTCATCTGTTTTTACTCTGAAAGCCTCATTCTTTTTGTCTAAGTATGTGCATGCACACATCATGCTCTTAAAGATGCTAGCTAACACTGACATTTCCAGCACTGGGTAGAGAATGTAGCAGCGCCCCCTAGTTCTGTCTGTATCCATTTACAGTCCAGGAATGTATGAAGCGATCGGACCCTTCCAATTCTCATCCCCAGGCTGACAGAACACTCAAACCCCAAAACTTGAATTTGTTAATATGATAATTGCTAACCAAAACTCAAACAATATGAAGTTTTAGTAAAAGGAAAAATGAAGGCAAGTCAGAAATAGGAACTTTCAGTCAAACCTTTTAGTTAGCATTTTTTACAGTTATGATGCAGATCAATGCAATGTTACTTGCACATACAAAAAGTAATACTTGCAATATAGGAACAACATATACCTATGCATTATCAGGTGAAGGTGAGTTGGCTTTAAAAAAATGGGTCCCTGGCGCTAGGATATGGGGGGCTGACTAATTTGATTCTTGCTCTAGATAATCTGATACATTGAGTTCCTTTATATCAGATTTAAACTTATTAAAGAGTAAATCAGTAGAGTAGAGAAGGAAATGGAAACCCACTCCAGTATTCTTGCCTGGAGAATCCCATTGGCAGAGGAACCTGGCAGGTTACAGTCCATGGGGTCGCAAGGGTAGGACACGACTTAGCAACTAAGCCACCACCACCACCACCAAATCAGTAGAGAAGATCAAGTTTTCCCCTTCTTGTCACATAGCCAGTTAATATTACATCTTCCAATACTTTTTAAATAATGAGGCCTCCTGGTAGATACAAAAATGCTGCTCTCACATTTCCCTTCTTCTTGTACTTTTTCCTCATTCAGTTCAGTTCAGTCATTCAGTCGTGTCTGACTCTTTGCGACCCCGTGAATCGCAGCACGCCAGGCCTCCCTGTCCATCACCAACTCCAGGAGTTCACTCAGACTCACATCCATTGAGTTGGTGATGCCATCTAGCCATCTCATCCTCTGTTGTCCCCTTCTCCTCCTGTCCCCAGTCCCTCCCAGCATCAGGGTCTTTTCCAATGAGTCAACTCTTGGCATGAGGTGGCCAAAGTACTGGACTTTCAGCTTCAGCATCAGTCCTTCCAATGAACACCCAGGACTGATCTCCTTTAGGATGGACTGGTTGGATCTCCTTGCAATCCAAGGGACTCTCAAGAGTCTTCTCCGACACCACAGTTCAAAAGCATCAATTCTTTGGCGCTCAGCTTTCTTCACAGTCCAACTCTCACATCCATACATAATCACTGGAAAAACCACAGCCTTGACTAGACAGACCTTTGTTGGTAAAGTAGTATCTCTGCTTTTCAATATACTATCTAGGTTGGTCATAACTTTCCTTCCAAGGAGTAAGCGTCTTTTAATTTCTTTCCTTATTAGAAGTCTATTAATCAGCACGTCAAATGTAGGTCCATAATTACGGCTTTTTAAGATCTTAGTAAAAAAAAAAAAGCTGACTGTCTCTCAAGAAATGTTCATGTCTACATAATAATGATATTGATGACTATAACTAACATACTAGTTACTAGTCATGTCTGACTCTTTGAGACTCCATGGGCTGTAGCCCACCAGGCTCCTCTGTCCATGGAATTATCCAGGCAAGAATACTGGAGTGGGTTGCCATTCCCTTCTCCATGAGATCTTCCCAACCCAGGGATCAAAGTCAGGTCTCCTGCAAGGAGTTTTACAGAAATGATCTCATAACAAACCAGTGAGTGGGCATATGCTTCCGTGTTTTATAGAAGAGGAAGGAAACCAAGTCTAAAGCCACACAGCTGACGGGGGTGGCTGCAGAGAGATTTAAACCCAGAAAGTCTGACTATGGCTCCTGCCCTGAATCACTCCAGAGTATGCTATCTTGCAAAGGCAGTAGTAGGACTAGAATCTACAGAGGAAGGTAATACAGATGGGTGGGCACATGAACTGGCATGTACTTTTGTTGCCATGGACCCAAGATGGGGATGGTGAGGTGTCTGAGAATTTGTGCATCAACACTGGCCTTGAGGAGCAGGTGTCATTATGCACTACTGGTGCTTGCCTCGTTCTACCACTTCTGAACTATAGCTGAGACACCCCCCACCCCCCCCCCACACACAATGCTCCATTGAGATCAGAGTCTCTGTTGAGGTTACTTAACGTGACACTTAAGAGAAAGTTTTTTAAGGGGAGATCTCTGTAGAATTTAGAGGCTGCTCTTACCAGTTAGAATTTTTTTAAAAGCATAAAATCCAGGTAAAAAGAAAATATTGAACAGTAGTTCTAGCTAAGAACAAGAGGCCAGCTAAACCCATGCTGAAAGTACTGGAGCCTTGACTCCAGAGAAGCTTGACGGCCTCTGGAAATAGGTGTTTTCTCTCAGTGTACTGCATAGCAACCTGAGAGGATGGCCCAGATCACTGAGACCACACTTGATTTTTTTTTTTTCTGTACAAGCCTCATCTGTTCTTGGAGACAAGGCAGTTCCTGTCATAATGGAGAATGTCAGAGTTTTAGCCCTGACTTCACACAAGAAATAAAGCCTCAACTTTTTATATTATCTTTGATAAAATTAGATAACTAGTTTTATTTTCTTTTACTTTCTTGTCATTTATTACTAAACTAATGCTTGGTTATTGCTACCAGTAAAATCATCAGAAGTTGTATAAAGGAAAAGAGTCATATCCATCTACTCAGTTTTCATTATTCCCAGACATGTGCAAGATGTTTTGTCTTATAAATAAATGCCCTATACATATTGTTCTGCCCCAGGCAAAGCACTGGTGCTGTTGTTAAGTTGCTCTGTCACATGCGACTCTTTTGTGACCGCACGGACTGTAGCCTGCCAGGATCCTCTGCCCATGGGACTTCCCAGGCAAGACACTGGAGAGGGTTGCCATTGCCTCCTTCAGGGGATCTTCCTGACTCAGGGATCAAATTTATGTCTTCTGCAATGGCAGGTGAATTCTTTACTGTCGAGCCACTAGGGAAGCCATTTTACATTTTGTTTGACATAACTTGCAAAAATGGTAACAATTGACTATCCAACCAGCAATGTATAAGGCTGACCATTTCCTAATATTCTTAACTGTAATGGATTAAATTTTATCAATATGATGAATTTTAAAATATCTCATTTTCAATTTGCATTTATTCTATGATGAGTAAATGAGATTGAATATGTTCTTGTCTATAGTCTATTTAAATTTCACATCTATATTATTTGCCTGTTTTTCTACTGGGTAATACGCCTTTTTAAAAAAATTCTAAATATTATTTTAATATTAGGGATCTCAGCCCTTTGCTTTACATATCCACTGAAACTTTCCTCCAGTCTCTCAATTTTTTCTTTCTATAATATCTTTTACCACCCAATTAAAAAAGTTACACAGTTTAATGTATCTTTTCTTTGGGTTTCACGGTTGCCTGTCTTGCTAGGAAAGTTTTTCTAACATTTTCATTATTTCATATATTTTATTTATACCTTTAACTGATCCGGAATTCATTTTGTAAAACAGATTGATATTTAGTTTTCTTCTTTGCTGTTTTGGTTTGTTTGCTTCTATGCTGGATACTCAAGTATGCTATCCAATTTTTTGTTTAGCTGAACCAAAGTTTTCTCACTAGATTTAAATGCCATCTTTGTCAAATGTAATTTCTTACATTTCTTTGTATCTATTTCCAGACATTTATTGTGCAGCACTAACATCTGTGTATAAGTCTTTGCTGGTTCCATTCTGTTTGATTTTCAGTAGCTTTATAGAAACATTTGACATCCAGTAAGTTTCCCCCAGTACTTTGAAACTCCAGTACTTTGGCCACCTCATGTGAAGAGTTGACTCATTGGAAAAGACTCTGATGCTGGGAGGGATTGGGGGCAGGAGGAGAAGGGGACGACAGAGGATGAGATGGCTGGATGGCATCACTGACTCGATGGATGTGAGTCTGGGTGAACTCTGGGAGTTGGTGATGGACAGGGAGGCCTGGCGTGCTGCGATTCATGGGGTTGCAAAGAATCGGACACGACTGAGCCACTGATCTGATCTGATCTGATCTGAAGTTTCCCCCGGTGTTCTCCCATCAATTTTTTGGTTCTTCTCACATTCTTTTTCTTCTATGTGAATCTTGAAATTATTGTATACAGTCCCTTCCCACCAACTAGCAAAAGCCCACTGATGGTCTACTAGAAAATGAATTCAATTAGGCCAAATTTTTAAAAGGATAAGCAGTTACAAAATGTCCCACCATAAAGGAATGCCCATTGTTAGTAACTTGTGATTTCTGTCTGGAAGACAGATTTTTTATTTTCACACTCTGGAGTTTAGAAAGAAATTAGGAAATGCTGAAATGTACGTTCTTTCTCAGGACTCAATAACTCTCTCTAGTCTAGAGATTCAAAATGCTCTTTAGCTCAGGAAAATTGTTTTCTATTATCTCTGTCTTCTAGCCTCATTTTTTCGACCCAGAATTTTTCTATGGTTGCATGTTATGCCTCTAAATATGTTCTCCAAGTCTCCTGTTTTCTCATGACTTTAATTTCCTTAGGCCTTCACTCCAGATTGGGCTATTTCTGCCTTTTGATCCTTTACATAACAAATTCAGTTTTCAGCACAAATCATTCTCCCGTTCAGGTTATGTAGTAATTTTTTTAGTTTTAGAATTTAAGTTGGTGCCCAAATGACATCTTCCCAACACCTCTCTGTCATTGTGATGAGGGTTCTCTCCTGTTTCTCTCATTAGTTGTACTTCATCGAGAACTGCTGTTCTTAGATGGTTCTGTGCTCTCAAGATCACATTTCTCTTCAGTGAGTCGTGTTCCCTCCTGACTGGGATTCTGTACTCCTTCAGGACTCACAGACCTCAGGTTTTTAAAGCCTCTTGAGCAGTGATGAACCAGTCAGGGGTGGCAGACAAGAGTTTCTCCCACTACTATTTAATAGTAAATTAGTTCATAAACTGTGAGTCCTTTGAGGGGTGACACAAAGAATTGCCACTCTGCTCCCCACCCTCCCCAGGACAGGCACCATCTTTTCCATTCACAAGGCCTGGCAACACTCTCAGCTTCATGTCAGAGGCACCTCTGGTATTACCAACCAGGTGACGTGGAGTAACTGGGTAGGCTGGCGGGGTGCGGGGTGGGGCGGTTTGCAGGGACGGGATCCCTAGGGTTCAGAAGGTACTATAGTTTCTAAGTTTGGGTCTTTGCTTTGCCTTGGAAAACAGCGATCTTTGCTTCTTTCTTCAGGCTCCCATTGGCCACTAGGAATAAGCATTCTTTACCTGCCTAGTCACTGGGGAACCCAAGAGAACCACAGCCTCATAGGTACCCTGCATCCCCTCCTGAAAAGGGAGGCAGGAAGAGGCGTTCCATCATTTTCTCCCTTGATCCGTTATTAGATTAGAACAGAGGCAACAGTAGACATCTGTGCTGTGTCAAACAGTTATCTTCCATTCACAGAGAGTCAGAGTGAGAATTTATGTCAGTTAAGCGGGGGACATTTTTCTACTTCATCTCTATTTCATACTTCTGAACAGAGGGACTGGAGATTGGATAAGAAGCACTGGGTTGCCCAAAAAGTTTGTTCAGGTTTTTCCATAAGGTATGAAAGAAAACCTTAATGAGCTTTTTGGCCAACCCACTATTTAATGTAGATAAATATGGGTATGCCATTTTATGGGCTTTCCTGGTGGCTCAGATGGTAAAGAATCCGCCTGCAATGTGGGAGACCTGGGTTTGATCCCTGGGTTGGGAAGATACTCTGGAGGAGGGCGTGGCAACCCATTCCAGTGTTCTTGCCTGAAGAATCCCCATGGACAGAGGAGCCTGGAGGGCTACAGTCCATGGGGTCGCAAAGAGTCGGACACGACTGAGCGACTAAACACAACAGCACATGCCATTTTGCTTGTGGAAAGCATACATTTTTGAGAAGCCTCACAGTATATGATCCCATCAGGGACAATATCAGGGATTCCAAACAGCTCAGCAACTTCCCCTGAGAGAATCCCTTCCCTGACCTTAACTCACAACCTCGTCAATCACTGAGTCCAGGCCAACCTCTCTGGCCTGAACTATTCCTTCCAAAGAATATTTCAGTCTAATAGTTTCTGAGGCATGCCTTTTGGTTTGGCTTTTGGTGAAGGTAATATGAGGAGCCTTGAGACCCATGCATCCTTAGGGTTTTCAAGAAATATCATGTTTGATTATTCTTGATTCACAGTGCCTTACCAATATCACATAACAATTTCCACTAAATGTGAAATCTTCTAACTAGGCATGAAATGTTAGCAGTAGTCCAAAGTAGCCTAAACTCTTTAAAAAAAAAAAAAAAAAAAGAGAATATAAAGCAAATATGGCAAAAAAGATTGCACTGGTTAAATTCAGGTTTGGTCACACTGGTGTTTGTAATGTCTCTCTCTAAACTCTTCTGCAGGTTTGAAGTATTTTGTTTCAAATTCAAAAGATTCTTCTTGATGGAAATGATAACTCTCAGTAGACTTAGTACAAACTGAGAATCAAACAGTTAAAAATGCATTTATAAGCTGTTAATTTCCACTTGGCGATTCTGGGTGACTTTGTGATGGGAGCAAAGAGAAAGTCTTTTTACGGTGTTCTCCTGCCTATACTTCAGCAAATTTTTATTTCTTGCTGAGGACTCACTTTTCTGACGTCAGGGTTAATGGAACAACCACTTAGCTGGGTTCCCTGTTCCGTGTCTGAAGATGAAGGAGGTAAGTAAGGCTCTCGACCACAACACACCTTTCATTGCCTAACAATCTCAAGCATGTCCTATCCTTATAATAGCCAAGCTCCTTCTCCACAGTTTCATTCTCTCTCAATTCATATAGAAGTATGCAAAACGGGATGAAGTCAATGCTCAGACTGTGCACACAAAGGTGACACATCCGTGATCTTTCCTCGCTGGGTCACACTGTACCGTACTTTCTCTGTTCAAACACAGGAAACATACAGCCATGCAGGGAAAAAATACAGACACAGAACACACTGTCAACCTATTTTTCAATTAGAGTGAGGGTGACAGATATTCAAAAAGAGAGAGAGAAAGAAAGAGAAACTGCAGGAGAGAGAGAGAGAGAAGGAATAGGAATCTCTTTGGTGACAAGGCACACAGACCAAAGCAGGGTTAGGGGACCCCCTAACGGAGGATGTTTTTGCTGCAGCTCAGGAATATAACAATGTTAGAAGAGTCCAGGTCCTGCAGTGGCTCTGAAATCTTCTGACTCTGATATTTATATCCTACTGCTTCATTTTCTTTTCTTTCTTTCTTTGGGTTAAATTGCCACTAGTTCCTTTTTTTAATACTAAAAGTCACCACATTCAGGAACTTAAGACATTACATAATGTTCAGACTTAGCGTTTCTGAACATACGATAGAATCGTGTTTTGGAAACCACACAGAGGATCCTGAACTGGTTGGATACACCCTGGATTACAGGTCCCTATGCAACAGGCTGGAAGAGCCGGGGTGGGAAGCCAGGTTTTTTATGTACTCCACAATCGATGGCCCATCATCGCTGAGTCCACATGCCACTGCTTTCGGAAAGAAGGGCCGGGGTACATGCCAGCCCCCACCCTCCCAGATACTAGAATTACAGCTTCCGTGTTACACTACCATCCATGGTGGGCACTGTGAGTGTTCAGATTTACTACTTTTGAAAATATTGAAATTACAGTATCTAGAGAATTTTCAAAGTTGCAGCCCTCAAATTATAAGACAGTTGACTTTGGAATATCTTTCCCTGTCAATGGAAAAGGAAAATAAAATTACTACCTCATCTGACAGGTCAAGTTATTCTTCTGGACAAATTCTCCATCCCCTTCCTTATTAGTATAAAATATTAATTTCTTACCACACCAGCAAGCCCCTTCAGCAAGGCCCTCTTTCTTCTATCATGCCTAGTGCCTCCCTCCACCCCTCCCTCTCTCTCCTTGCCCTGGCTTCCTCACCATCTGTGCTGTTCATCCTCACGGTTCCCTCCCTCTTTCTTCGGGCCTCTGCTCAGTTATCACCTTAACAGGGAGAACTTCCCAGGCCACCGAGTCAAGACCATCATCTGCCATCACGCCCTGAACTTCACTCGCTCAGTTTCTACTTGAGCTGCAGCTGCTGCTGCTAAGTCACTTCAGTCGTGTCTGACTCTGTGCGACCCCATAGACGGCAGCCCACCAGGCTCCTCCATCCCTGGGATTCTCCAGGCAAGAACACTGGAGTGGGTTGCCATTGCCTTGTCCAATGCACTTGAGCACTTCCTGCCAAAAGAGCTTCAGGGGTTTCCTTCTCTTATCTGTGCTTTCTGCCAAGGTAAACTCCTCCTGTGTTCCCAACACCTAGAACACCAGCACTCAATAGGTATTCATTCAAGAAATAAGTGAAATGCTGTTGGAGAAAATGAATAAATGACACTTTCTTCCTGTTTCTTCAAAACTTAAGCCTTCAGGATAATTATTACATCCTATTTCTCAGTAGGACACTCTAATGCATTTGATAAATGTCATAGATGATAACAAACTGTCAATACTATTGTTTCTAATACTATTAATAGTTACTGTTAATATTAGAACATGGAGATGATGATATTATGCTCCATTACTTGAGAAGAAAATGCTACACAATTCAGCTCCTGTCTGCAACACTCTCCATTCTTTGCATATGTTAACAGCCATTCTCAACCTTTTTGTTGTCTTTTATCTCTGGGAATCTGGTTGAATCTGATTGGATCCTATACCTAGAAAAATGCATAAAAACCTAAATTCTCTAGAAAATTGACAGGTTCATAAACCCTCCTAAGTGTCACCAAAGCATCGGTTAAATGTTTCTGTTACTGAGCTCTAGAAAGAGGTAGGTGTCTTGCAGTTATTAATTAGAAAGTCTTCTCTCCACATCAGTATATGCTTTAAATAGGACTTACTGAACTATTCATTTTCTGGAGATACATATTTCATTTTAATGTGGGCTAATGGTGATAATAGTGGTGTTAGCAGTGGTTTATGTGTGTGCATGAGTGTAAGTGTATGTGTTCCCCTAGGACTCATATTAAAACACATTAAAAAGTAGTGGGGAAATCTTGGTTTGTGCATCAATTATTCACTTTGCAGTTATTAGACTGCAGGTATGTAATTTAATTTCTTTCTGATTCATTTTTCTTATCTTTAAAAGGAGGGAAATAGCATATACCTTAGAGCACTGTTATAAAAATTAAAGAAGAAGACATACGTAAAGTCTCTTCGGTTCTATGTACCTGACATACGTAAGCAAAGAGCAAATAAGTATGATAATCCTGCTTAGATATCATTTTTTTCTTTTGTCTGATGTCCTCATCTCCCTTTTATTTGGGAACCCTTAGACCAATGTACTAGATGAACATATTTTAAAAATCATTTTGAGTTTCCACATAGAACTATACATTGGCCTTTTGATGACTTTTCTAAAAATAGAACTAATTCACAATTTATTGCAATTCACACAGAATGAAAGATTAAATCACTGTTGGATTATAAGCAGACATTAACCCAATTATTCTTCAAAATGGCAATATATTTGCTGCATAACCATCAGTATCATCAAGCAAGTGTAGAAATTACATTACTCTAAATATACACCAGATGGCTCTAGGGTGACATGGTTATTACAAAAATAAGAGTCCTGATTGTTTATAGTTCCCCCAAGGGCAAAAATCTGCATCTAATCTGTATCTGTAACCCACAGCAACCAATTGAGGGCTATAGGAGTGAAATATATTTTAGTTTGTGGTAATAGCAACAATTTGCCATTCTTTTCAGAACTACAGTCTCTGCTAATTTGTCTAAAAAGATTTGAAGATTTCAAAGTAGATAAGAGAAATGGCGATATTGGATTTCTAAGGTGGGGGTTAGTTGATGTCCAAGGATATGAAAGCGGAAGAATTGTATTTGTAGATGCTCAATTTAAAAACTCAGAGTGGTAAATTATGCTGCTACTCAAGATGTGGGCTGAGTGAGAACATCAGACCATATGCCTTTGCCCTTTTATTTTACTTCTTCAGTGAAAAAATTACAGTGAATAATAATCATTTAAAGAATGTTGTGTGCTTACTTGTGCCAGGTACTGTTCTAGGTTCTGGGGACTCAATGGAGAAAAGAACAGATGTGCGTGCATGCATGCTAAGTACCCTCAGTCGTGTTCAACTCTTTGTGACCCCATGGACCGTAGCCCACCAGGCTCCTCTGTCCACAGGATTTTCTAGGCAAGAATACTGGAGTGGGTTGCCATTTCCTCCTCCACGGGATCTTCCTGACCTAGGGATCAAACCCATGTCTCTTAGGTTTCCTGCATTAGCAGGTGGGTTCTTTACCACTAGGACCACCTGGAAAGCAACATAATCCATCCTCCTTCCCCTGCAGGGGAGGGGGTGGGAGGGAGAGAAGGATATCAGTGAGGAAAAATGAAGGCTTTACTTTTCATTTCCTTTAATAAAATTTCTTTTCCTTTAATCTGACTTTTGTTGTTGTTTAGACACTATGTCCTGCCTGATTCCTTGCAATCCCATGGACTGTAACCCACCCAGGCTCCTCTATCCATGGGATTTCCCAGGCAAGATTACCGGACTGGGTTGCCATTTCCTTCTCCAGGGGATCTTCTTGACCCAGGGATCGAGATGATCCCTGGGATCGAACCCATGTCTTCTGCATTGGCAGGCGGATTCTTTACCACCTAGGAGGCCAATCTGACTTATAGTCATACATAAATACATATCAAAAAAATAAATGCTTTTAATAAGCAGACAAACCTTTCCTTTAAAATTCAACTAACCAATCAAACATTGGGTTCAGTTCCTTTGCAAATAACTTCCGTTCTAAGTTTCTCCAAACCAATAAAATGATCTCTTACTGAACTGATCACTTACTGAATTTCTTTAACCTTCCAGCAAAAGGTAGATACTACAGAGTTCATGAGCTTGATACTTTGGAATCAGTGGTTGGGGTCAATTTGGTTTCTTGGCTCTCAAAATTTGAATGAGCTGCTTATGTGATCACTATACCAATTCTAGAAAAAACTTACACAGATGACTTAAAGCGGAGCCTATGGGTCCTTATTCACTTTTTATGCCCTGACTTCCCTACTGGGGTACCAGTTAGATCCTGGCACATTTTTTTCTCATCCCCATTATTCCTGGCTTCCTAGTTCTCAACTCTGGCTGTGCCTTCAGTGCTTCCATTGCTCAATAAGGTAGCTGTCAGCCACATGTGGCTACCAAGCATTTGATATGTGAGGTCCAAATGCAGATGTGCTACTAAGTATAAAATATACATTGGATGTCTAAGACGTCAACAAAAAATTATAAAATACCTCAGTAGCACTTTAAAATAATGATTCAATGTCAAAATAATATTTTCAACATACTAGGTAAAATGAAAATCTATTACAATTAATTTCATTGTTTCTTTTTAAAAACATTATCAACTGGAAAATTTTAAATTACATATGTGGCTTCCATTATATTTCCATTAAACAGTGATGTGCTAGGCTCCCTTAATGATACATTGGATTTCAGCTTTCCAGATGGTTTAAGGATGTTTGCTTCCTTGATAGGAAGCAGGAATTCACCAGATCTTCCCTTTTCACCCCCACCTTGATGGTCAGGCTCTTTGCCAGATACAAGTAATCCATTTCAGAACTTCTAAATGAAATGCAAAGGAGAAGCAATATGCAGCATTATTTTATCATAGTTGTTTGTGACAGTTCTATCTGATCCTCTCATACCAGAAATGACAGGAGGCACTGCATAGACTACAAGGAAGCTGGGTAGGGCTCAGGAGCAGTCCCTGTCAGCAACGAGCTTCCAGGCAAATCGAAGCAGACAGGCATGATTCAATAGGCAGATGAGTTCCCTGGGTGATGTGGTCCTTACATAGTACCCCATTCATCACCACAGCTTGTTTACATCAGAAAGTTGCAAGAGACCACAGGGATTTAGAAATAAGAGAAAATCCAGATAGGTGGGGGACATGAGGAAAAGTCTCATGAAAAAAAGTGATAAATGAGCTCATGCTTGAAGGCTGGGGTGGAAGAATGAAGGATCATGTATTGGGGGTAAAGAGGAAGAGGACAGAGAGGTGTAGAGAATGCTTGGGGAAGAATGAGTCATTGAGTTTGGCTGCAGCAGAGTGGCCAAAGACTGGAGAGTAGTGAAGGTTGTGACTAAGAATGTGGGAACACTGGACTCTGGGCTGGACTCCTACCGTGGTTGACAGTGGGAGCTGCCATAGCTATGCCTAGGGAGAACCATCATGCTGCACAGTTGACGTGAAATAGAGAGGCTAGGAGTGAAGAGATCAATTAGGAAAGTCTGAGCACAGTCTATGCCACAGAGGTTGTAATTTGCCCTTCCACATTCCTGGTGCAGAGTGCCTGCTGATCATGGCATTCTTTCCCAGATGTAACCTCTGGACTCTTCTCAATGGGGCTTTGGGAAGCTATATACTCACACATGGAAGAAAACTGATTTTCTACGTTTTATTTAGCAAAAGGGTTATGACCCTTATTTAGGGTGGTAGCAATGTGGCAGATGAGGAAAAATGCAAAATCATCTCAGAGATTGAATACATACACCTGGTATCTTATTAGAGAGGGGAATACAATTGTACTAAGCATTCTTATCATCTTTACAAGGATAATGTTGGTGCCACCAACAGAAACAGAGCTGCCCCTGAAGACTGGTCTTTCCATCCAAGATGACAAGTTTCACGGTAAGCTTGTTGAAAGACTCTTCATGGTTTTTCCACCAAAGATGATGAACTTTGTTGTAGGCCTGTTGCATAGGAGGCAGCGGTGGATCATTTATAAAGATAAGCCCAGGAAGCTTTAGGATGTATATCCTGGGGCAGTGGATAGAGGATGGGTCAGACATACTTGATTGGAAAGTCTTCTACCTAGAAGTCAGAGTTGAAAACATGGGCTTACATGGGAAGGTGTGAGGCGAGAATTTCAGGGCATGCCTATATTTGTGTTCAGGATGAAGGGGGGTGGGTGTATAGCACACATCTGATCCCAGAGGCCCAGACAGAGCAAAATTAATAGAATTCCATAGAGGCTGAGGGGGAAGAATTTTAAGGAGATACTTTGTTTCAAAAGTCAGAATAATTAGAGGGGGTAAAATGACAATCACGTTTGCTTCCTGGGGGATAACTGGTCATCTCTCAGAGAGTTCTCAGTTAGAGAGGTAAAGATGCAAGCAACTCTGCAATGGAGTGAGCTGATTATTCAGGGCATAAAAGCACTGAGCAAAAGAGAACAGAAGAAGGAATACTACTTTGAAAAAATTCCAAGAGAGAAGGAATGCATTTTGACTTTTGTAGACTATAATAGACTTGAAACGGGTATATTCATAGGATGAAAGGAAGGCCTTGATGCAAAGGGCAAGATGAATATAACCTGGAAAAGGTATCATGGATGGAGCAAAACTCAGGAAGCTTAAGGAAATGTGATCAAGGACACTGGTGGGGTAAACTTAGAAGAGGCCAGACCTTCTGAGCCAATGGTGAAGAGAGAGAGAGAAAATACAGACACAGGAATATTTAGCAACTCGGGGAAGGTAAATAACTCATCATTAGTCACCAAATAAGTTAGGAACCCATGACTCGAATCCAGGCCCACCTGGCTCCAAAGCCCCGTCAGGTGGCCAGTACCCTCAGTCTTCAGGCTGTTAAACTGCACCCTCCATCTCAGAGCCTGGCAGACAGAAAGGGGATGAATGTTTGTTGAACATACAAATTAATGAATGACCAAATCATTGTGACTATCAATTATTACTACACAATACGTTAGATGTAGTAAGTATAAGACCATGGGCTGGAATATCATTCTCTAATGTTCTCTCATCCTGGCCATTCAGACTGGTTCAGGCCCTGTCCAATTCAGGCTATCAGGTGAAAAAGCCTGACTGGACACACATCCACTGGTCAACCATGAACCCCTGCACACAGCAGAGTTAGTGACTGGCAAGCACAAACATGTGTGACACAGGCATCAGTATTGGGCTGGGGTCGGGGGGGGGGGAGGTAGACCAGATGACTGAACTTTTATAGACCCCACATGATACTGGATCACTGTATACAATATTAAGTAACAACTTAGAGTGAAAAAAGGTTCAAAACTCACTCAACATGTCTATGGTCTATCCTTCGCCATTGTATTTTATTTTGCTGCTCATTTCAGTATCAGCCCCCACCCACATTTTCATGCCAACAACACTGTTATATAGCTCTCAAAGGGAGGAGTACTGAAAATGCAAATATGTGACTTAAAAACTGTTTGAGAACACCGCTTCACTAAAACTATAGAAAAAAGGCTTCTCTTCTTCTCCCAAATATTTTGTTTACAAAAAATACTGAAATCAAACATTTATGTTATTCAGAACAAAAAACAGCAAAATTCACTGCCAGTAAAATTATTCCGTAGTAGTTACTGTATTAAGCATAAGGAAGAGAAATCATTGCAACAATCTGACAGGTACATGGAGGCCAGTCTGTCGCTCTACAACTCCCTGATTTGATCTTTATCACACTTGATCTGTTTCTCTTCTCCACCACTCCCAATCCTAATCTCAGTTCGTACAAGAAAGTGAGTTGGAAACATCCTTACCAACACTAGCACTTTCCTATAAATCAGTGTAATGATATCCACTAGTATCCTTGCATTTTATGTCTTCTAGTCCATGGGGTTGCAGAGTTGGACAGGACTGAGAGACTTCAAAAGGAGACAATGCTGGGAATGACTCTCTAATGAAAATAACTCTTACACCTAAGCTGGGGAGATAAAAGAACAAAGGGCTCAACAATTCCAAGACCCACCCCTTTCTTATCTAAAGTGCCTCCTGACTTTCTGTGCCTACAGGCAGGCATAGGATCTGGGCTGTCCAGTGTCAGAGGCCTAGTCTCCTGCTTCTGAAGCCTGGGCAAGACTTCCTCCATTTTAATTTCCCTGACACGTCAGATGATTCTTAAAGCGTTTTTGGATGGTTTTCCCCTTGTTTCTCTTCATTAGAGCTATATCAATGTTCTTTGACTCCTCCCTTCTTTCTGTAATGTTAGAGAAGGGTCAGAAACGGGAATTATCCATTTTGGGGCACCTGTTACAAATCAGGCACTGTGTTGGTTAATCTCATCTAACATTCCTAACAATCCTATTCTATTCCCATTTTACAGATGGGAAATGCGTTCAGATTAATATCTGGAGGGCAGAGGCAAGATCTGCACCCAGGTCTAACCCCAAAGCCCAGTTCCTTCCACCTATTCTCAGCTGCCTGCAAATGAGGTTCAAATCGGGCATTTCCTGCTCCCAAAGGCACTGTGTGATGAGTAAGCCACCCACTCACTGCAGACAAGAGAGGATGGAAGTGTAACGACAGGGTCCTAATTCATTTTCCTCTCTTTTGCAATTATCTCATTTCAAAATTATATTGAACATTGCAGGGATTTCCCACACAATTCTAGTATTCATTCATTCTAAATCTCTTAAAGCAAACAGTGTGGTAGTTATTCTCATAGAGGGCTGTAGTCAGAATCGAGGCCTCTGAATCTAAATCAGAATTGTAGATGAAAAGTGGCTCTCTTCAGACAAATATTTGGAGCCCAGATAAAAAGTTCACAGTTCTTCAGGAAGCCTCTAGAGGGCGATAAAGTGCAAGCAATGGCCAAGCCTGGGAATTCCACACACATACCCCAGTGTGACCGGCTCACAGGCTAGTACAGGAAGGTTTTGAAGAATAAACGAAAAAAAAAAAAGACCTTTAGCAGAATAATTGCATTTAATGTTGCTTTGTATTAACTAAAGGATACATCAAATACAGAGTTTAAAATAAAAAATTTTAACAAAGGAAGGAAGTGTACTATTTCTTGGTGATGCTCTGTGTAAAACGGAATGGGACAATTTATTAGGAATACAGAATCTTTTCAAATGCATCAAGGTGCAACAAAGACGATACAGTGTTTCCTTGTGTGTGTGTGTACTCTTGCTCAGTCGTCTGATTCTCTGCAACCCCATGGACTGTAGCCCACCAGGAGGTTCCTCTGTCTATGGGATTCTCCAGGCAAGAATACTGGAGCAGGTTGCCATTTCCTACTCCAGGGGATCTTCCTGAACCAGGGATCGTACCCAAGTCTCTTGTCTCTCCTGCATTGCCAGGTGGACTCTTCACCACTATTGCCATGTGGGAAGCCCCCTGTGTTTAAGTTGGTTTTTTTTTTTTTAAGTACCCACTCTTCATTTCTCTAAAGTCAATCAAACATTGGTATCTTCAAGGCAGTCTATATTATGTTTCTGTCCAGGGGAACATTTTGGAATTATTAGATTTATATAGTGATTTTCCTCTGAAGAGCTCAAAATGCCTCATCCAAAACATTCATATAAAGAATACCAAATGCTTCCCAAAATGCCAAAAGCAAGTCAGGTAAGCAGCAGAGCATAGAATATGAGAGCGATGCGAAAGTAAGAGCAGACACGTAGATGCAAACAAATCTAAAGGTGCCAGTGTGGAGCAATAAGTCCATCTCTCCTGCACACTGTGCCCCTGTCTGCAAACACCACGCCATGCTGTCACTCCTGAGCTAGTAAACAGATATGCCACACCACCACTCCACTTAGGGTGTGGTGATACAGGTGCGAATTCCAGGGAGGCTGATGGGCAGGTGACCCTTCCCCCACATGGGAGGGCTCATGGTCTGCCCAGCAAGACGCATCTCTTCACACATGACATCTTTTTGGATATGTTTGGGGGCATAGATAATCAAAATGTGATTATTTGTTTGTTAACTGGATCTGTTTTCACTTGGAGATACAAAAGATGTCACTAAATATTAAGAAGTTTGACAATACATAGGACAACTATATATAAAATATATATATAAATAAATATATATAAATATATTTATATATATAAATAAACTATATATAAAATATATAGGACAACTATATATAAAATAGATGACCAGCAAGGCCCTACTGTATAGCTTAAAGAACTATACTCAATACCTTGTAGTAACCTATAATGGAAGAGAATACAAAAAAAGAATACATATATTTATACATATATATATATATAACTGAATCACTTTGTTGTTCATCTGAATCAGAACTTTAAAAAATCATTTATATTTCAACATTAAAAAAAAAAATACATCTCTCTTTCAGTCTCTGAAAGAGACTGTGTGAAGATTCAGCCCCTCACACTGGAATAAAATATATTTACATAAAATAAAATATATTTACAACTAATTACTTCTATAATTCTAGAGGCACATAACTCTGGAAGTATTCTGAACCATATCCTTTATGACTCTAGAAAATAAAATACGTATTACATTATGGGAAACTGACTAGCACTGGAATGTCAAGAATATCTATTGTCTGCATTGCATTACACTTTGCATTTTCCAAAAGAACATATGTGAATAAGATATGTATTTTTCTTCAGAGTCTCCTGAAAATATATCAAAGCTTTAATTTAATTCTTGTGCTTCTGAAATAAACTAACCGAAAAGATCTAATCTTGGCTGTATGAATAGGTATTAGATTTAGTAGACAGACGTGCAGCTTATCTTTTTTAGCAACCTAAAAATAACAACTGGATGCAATTTCTTCCGAACTTTGATGAAAAGTGCAAACATACTGTTTCCATCATAATCACGGGAAAGGGAAGTAGGTCTGTGTACTGCTAAGGATGGAACAGCATTTGATGTGAACAGTAGGAGTCTTTTCACTCAGAGATATTTACCTGGGTCCTAGAATCTGACATGCACAGAGGTAGTTAGACACAAGAATGTGAGCAGCATAGTCAGAACACCACTGATTAATTTGGGAAGAGGGTACTGATTATTTGGAATTTAAATAGAAAGACAACAATCTCTACAGGAGCCTCCCAAAAAAGTTACTTCTGCTAATCAGGAAAATCAAAGTGAAAGATTCTGGACTTCTCTTCTCAGACTAGAAACCTGGCAAGTCCTACATCCCCCATGAATGTGCTTTTTCCTTAGTTTCTAGCAATGTGGTCATGAACGACTGAGGCTAAAGGAAAGGAGCAGAAATCAAAGCTAATGACTTTAACAAAGGCAGGGAGAAACTCCCAGCAGGAGGATGGCAAGACTTCAGGGCCTTCAGCATGGCCTTTCTGTTTGGTCCTCGGCTGTGCTGAGATGCACGCAGGAGGCTCAGCTCCACCCCTGAAACATGCACAGGGTCCCACTGCCTGGAGCTGACAACTGTATAACTACAGGCAGGTTCCATAACCTCTCTCAGTGTGGAGAGGTTTTATTCCTCATATATAAATTAGAGAAATTAACACTCTATATGGGATTATTTCAAGGTAGTCCCTAAGCCCAATGCTAGGAACTTGGTAAGTACTCAATATTCTGCTAATTACTGGATCTAGTTCCTGTGTAGGTATAACATATCAACTCTGGAAGCACATGAAGGAAATCCGGGACAATGAAAATATGCACCAATAGAAGGAGTAGTAACTTTACAGTGGGGAAACTTGGCAAACACCACCACAGCCAAGGGATTAAGGTCAACATCATCAGTGGTAAGTTTTCTTGACAGCAGGTACCCCTGATATGACATGGTAAAGAAGGCGCTTCCCTCCCAAAAAGTCTAACATCTTTCTAATTAATTGAAAAGCATCAGATAAACACAGATTGCAGAAATTCTCCAAAATGCCTATCCTATCTGGTACTCCTCAGAACTGCCAAGGTCATGAGAAACAAGGAAAGTCTGAGACTCTGTCACCATCTACAGGAGTCTAGGAGACAGGATGATTAAAAACACTGTGGGATTCCAGGTAGGAATCTGCACCAGAGAAAAAGATATCAGGGGAAAACTAGTGAAACCTGAATAGAACTTCAGTTCAGTTCAGTTCAGTCGCTCAGTCGTGTCCGACTCTTTGCGACCCCATGAATCGCAGCACGCCAGGCCTCCCTGTCCATCATCAATTCCCAGAGTTCACTCAGACTCACGTCCATCGAGTCAGTGATGCCATCCAGCCATCTCATCCTCTGTCATCCCCTTCTCCTCCTGCCCCTAATCCCTCCAAGCATCAGAGGCTTTTCCAATGAGTCAACTCTTGGCATGAGGTGGCCAAAGTACTGGAGTTTCAGCTTTAGCATCATTCCTTCCAAAGAAATCCCAGGGCTGATCTCCTTCAGAATGGACTGGTTGGATCTCCTTGCAGTCCAAGGGACTCTCAAGTCTTCTCCAACACCACAGTTCAAAAGCATCAATTCTTCGGCGCTCAGCCTTCTTCACAGTCCAACTCTCATATCCATACATGACCACTGGAAAAACCATAGCCTTGACTAGACAGACCTTTGTTGGCAAAGTAATGTCTCTGCTTTTAAATATGCTATCTAGGTTGGTCATAACTTTCCTTTCAAGGAGTAAGCGTCTTTTAATTTCATGGCTGCAGTCACCATCTGCAGTGATTTTGGAGCCCCCCAAAATAAAGTCTGACACTGTTTCCACTGTTTCCCCATCTATTTCCCATGAAGTGATGGGAGAACTTAGGATTTAATTAATAATAATTATGGAACAATGATGGCTCCTTAATAGTGATACATGTACCATACCAATGTAAGATGTCACCTACAGAGGCCTCTGAGCAGGGCATATGGGAATCCTACTAACTGTAATTTTCTCATAAAGGTAAAACTGTTCTGAAACAAAATATTTACGTAAAAATAGGTTCCATAGAACATTTGGTACTTGACCTGTTGTGGCATGTATTTGAACCTTTCATAAAAGGCTGACACGTGCAATGATAGGGTTGTCTGAGGACAAATCCATTTCTAATCATATACAGGGTGATATTTTATAATGTGCTGTATTAAATGGCAAATATATTGCTCTCATCTTAAATACTCCTAAACCATGGTTAGTTGAATGTCCTTCTAGACAATTCTAGCTCAGTTAAATGTCAGTCCGATGAGAACAATTGTCAGTCTTTGTGGGCTGGAAACAGAGAAGACTTCTGAGCCAGGCAAGCTGGGATTCAAGTCTTGGCCCTGACACACACTATTACCATTTAGGAAAAGTCAGGTCCACCACTCTGACTTTCAGGGTCTCTGTCTGTTAAACAGGTTTATCTCAAGGAATCTCTCAAGGTTCCAGGCAGTATTAAGCAACATATGCACAATACCTAGCATTGCAGATGCTTGAGAAAGGCCAGTTTCCTCCCTTTTCATTTCTATTTTCAGCGGCTGCCATCTGACTGCCTCTCTCACATCTCTGCCTGGATATCTCCCAGATATCTCCAACATAACAGATTTCAAACTAAACTCCTGACTCATCCTACACCCTCTCACACACCCCTTCCCCTGCCAACACATTTTTCTCCTAGACGTTCCCGGTTCTGTAAATGGCACCACCAGCCCACTTGACACCCAGTTGCTCAAGCCAGAAGTGTGGGAGTCATCGTCAATTCCTTCCTTTTTCTCGCTCTCGCCCGCCATATCCAATCCAGCAGCAAGTCCTGTCCTTCCCATCTGTGAGATATTTCTCAAACGTGTCCACTTCTCTCCATCTGCCTTGCTTCCAGCCTGTTTCGAGTAATTAATGCCTTTACAGGTCTCTGCAATTTTCCACATACTGGGCAGAGTGAAGTTTGAAAAACATTCATCAAGGTATGTTATTCCCGTTCTTAATGGAGTTCAAGGACTTTTCAGGATAAAGTTAAATCCCTGCACCATGGCACCCCCTCTTCTTCTCACCGGCCACAACCCCAGTGCCACTGGACTGTTCTCAACTTCCCGTGCCCTCCCCTCTGTTGGGCATGCTACTTCCCTAGCGTCTCCCATAACTGGCTGCTTCTCAGCCTCTAGAGAGTGACTGCTTTTCTTATCATCCCTTCCAAAAACATTTTCAAGAGTTGTTTACCCCTCTCTCATTGTTCCCTTATCATTTTTTTACAGCAGTTTTCACATTTTATAATGCTTTATCTCTTTGTTTGATGTTTGTCTCACCTTTAAATTGTTCGAAGCTTCTAGAGGGAGGACAATGAGTTTTCTGTTCATTGATACAAGCTCAGTGTCTAGAAAACTGCCTGATGTACCTCTGGTGCCTAACTTATTGGATGAATTAATAAATGAATAGGTAAATAAACTCTCTTTCAGTTCTCCTGAAAAGCACTACAGAAATACAGACTCAGGGCATGATCCTAATTCTATGTAAATAAAGCATATGATAAATACACGTAAATTAAAAAGACAACATTTATTAAAATGCTTCTGGTTATTATCTTCTACTGATGGAGTTAGATTTTATTTCTCATATTTCTATACTTTAAAATGTCTCTAGCATGAAGATTACCTTCATGCTAGGAAAGAAATTTTATGTTGAACTATAGAAAACAGTGAATTCATGATAATAATATAAGGCACTTTCTGGGTAAGTGAATCTTTTTAGTGTGTGCTGCAATCTAAGGAGATTTTTGTTATTTTATTCTGTAAAAGATATGGTTTCTTCAGTCTGATGTTATTGCTTTAATTTTAGCACTGACTCGCTCTATATTTGACAAACAGAAATCTTGCAGTATTTCCTTGGATGAGAAATAGGGATGATGATAATAATGCCTGCCCTCCCTTTGTCTTTGGTGAACTACAAAATAGCATAAAAGTTAGTTGTTATAATTCTCCTTTAGTCTGTATGCTACCAAAAGCTTTCAGAAGAGATGAAAATATTCTGCCTATAAATATATCATGGAAAAAGCAACAGAGTTCCAGAAAAGCATCTATTTCTGCTTTATTGACTATGCCAAAGCCTTTGACTGTGTGGATCACAATAAACTGTGGAAAATTCTAAAAGAGATGGGAATACCAGACCACCTGATCTGCCTCTTGAGAAATCTGTATGCAGGTCAGGAAGCAACAGTTAGAACTGGACATGGAACAACAGACTGGTTCCAAATAGGAAAAGGAGTTCGTCAAGGCTGTATATTGTCACCCTGTTTATTTAACTTATATGCAGAGTACATCATGAGAAACACTGGACTGGAAGAAACACAAGCTGGAATCAAGATTGCCAGGAGAAATATCAATAACCTCAGATATGCAGATGACACCACCCTTATGGAAGAAAGTGAAGAGGACCTAAAAAGCCTCTTGATGAAGGTGAAAGTGGAGAATGAAAAAGTTGGCTTAAAGCTCAACATTCAGAAAACGAAGATCATGGTATCCGGTCCCATCACTTCATGGGAACTAGATGGGGAAACAGTGGAAACAGTGTCAGACTTTATTTTTCTGGGCTCCAAAATCACTACAGATGGTGACTGCAGCCATGAAATTAAAAGACGCTTACTCCTTGGAAGGAAAGTTATGACCAACCTAAATAGCATATTTAAAAGCAGAGACATTACTTTGCCAACAAAGGTTCGTCTAGTCAAGGCTATGGTTTTTCCTGTGGTCATGTATGGATGTGAGAGTTGGAATGTGAAGAAGGCTGAGCACCGAAGAATTGATGCTTTTGAACTGTGGTGTTGGAGAAGACTTGAGAGTCCCTTGGACTGCAAGGAGATCCAACCAGTCCATTCTGAAGGAGATCAGCCCTGGGATTTCTTTGCAAGGAATGATGTTAAAGCTGAAACTCCAGTACTTTGGCCACCTCATGCGAAGAGTTGACTCATTGGAAAAGACTCTGATGCTGGGAGGGATCGTGGGCAGGAGGAGAAGGGGACGACAGAGGATGAGATGGCTGGATGGCATCACTGACTCGATGGACGTGAGTCTCAATGAACTCCGGGAGTTGGTGATGGAAAGGGAGGCCCGGCGTGCTGCGATTCATGGGGTCGCAAAGAGTTGGACACAACTGAGCGACTGATCTGATCTGATCTGATAAATATATCAATACAACAAAATATGAAAGCAGCTTGTCTCCACAACCAATGTGGCTTTTCTATCATTTGCTATGTACACTTGAGCAAGACACTATTTCTCTAAATAAAGATCTCCTCCCTGCCCCCCAGTTACATTAATAATGACACTGCTATCATGTAAATTCAGAAAGAAAGATTTTTGTGACCCAAACTTTCTCTTTAGCAGGATGATTCAGAGTTGGTATAGAAGGATTGTGAATGACTCATATCCTAGAGGTCTAACTACAAACAACAATTCATTCAATGAACAAATAGTAAATTTCAACTCTGTGCTAGACACTTAACTGGGCCCTAGATATACAGCAATGAACAAATGGGCAAACACAATACCTTCATGAAATCAACAAGATAACTGAGTAAATTACATGGAAGTAATGAATTGAGAACTATAAAAGAAGAAAAGGAAATGGAGAATTGCAGCCCAGGGTAAGAAGTTGCAATTTAAATATAGTAGCCAGAGATAGCCTTACCAAAAAGACTACTTACCAAAGAAGATTTGAATTGTACAAGGGAGCAAACTATGCAGATACTGAGTGAGAAATAGTCCTAGTAGAAGGGACAGCAAACACAAAGGACCCGGGAGAATATTTAGGAATAACCAAGAAACCAGCCTGGCTTGAACACAGCGAGCAGGGAAAAAGCAGAAGAAAAAAAGGTCAGCGAGGAGATAAGACAGTAGCTCCTATGGGGCCCTGAGGGCACTGTTTTCACTTGGGCTTTTACTCTGAGTCAAATGGGAGACCCAAAGGTGACAGGACCCAGCTTGTGTTTTGACAGGATACTGTTATACTCTGGCTTTTGTACTGAAAACAAACTTTAGCAGCAAGGCTAAGGGTGGAAATATGGAAACCAGTCAGGAGAAACCAAATACTGCCTCCTGGCAGAGGTGATACTGGCTGAGACCAAAGTGGTAGTGGTTCAGGTTATGATGACAAGATTTAGGATATACATTAAAGGACTTCCCTGGTGGCTCAGACGGTAAAGCATCTGCCTACAATGTGGGAGACCCGGGTTCAATCCTTGGGTTGGGAAGATCTCCTGGAGAAGGAAATGGCAATCCACTAGAGTATTCTTGCTTATAATGGAAGTCTCCTGAATGGAGGAGCCTGGTAGGCTTGGAAATCCCAAGAATGGAGGAGGCTGGTAGGCTACAGGTCATGGGGTTGCAAAGAGTCGGACACAACTGAGCGACTTCACTTTCTTTAAAGGTAAAACAACAGGATGCGCTGTAGGCCTAGCCAAGAGGAGTCAAAGATAATTAGAGAAAAAATTGGCCTAAGTAACTGTTAGGATGGGCTTACCTGGGGGCTCACTGGGAAAGAATCTGCCTGCCGATGCAAGAGTCATGGGTTCAATCCCTGAGTCAGAAAGATCCCCTGGAGAAGGGATAGGCTACCCACTCCAGAATTCTTGGTCTTCCCTTGTGGCTCAGCTGGTAAAAAATCTGCCCGCAATGCGGGAAACCTGGGTTCGATCCCCGGGTTGGGAAGATCCCCTGGAGAAGGGAAAGGCCACCCACTCCAGTATTCTGGCCTGGAGAATTCCATGGACTATACAGTCCATGGGTTGCAGAGTCGGACACCACTGAGTGACTTTCACTTTCCAGTATTCTTGCCTGGTAAATCCCATGGACAGAGGAGCCTAGGGGGCTACAGTCCCTGGGGTCTCAAAAGAGTCGGACATGACCGAGCAACTAAACAACAACAAACAGGACAGAATGGCCACGACTGGCATGGGAAGAAGACGAGGAGTTCAGTTCAGCCGGAGATCCTGATAGATATCCAAGTGGTTATCATGCAGGCATTAGACAGACGAGTCTGGAGGTTGTGGATTCAGAGCACAGTGAAATTTTAGGAGTTTCAGTGCATCGATTACATTTAAAATCAGGAGACTGGTTAAGATGTCAAGCACATGAATACAGAGTAAAGAACAAAATCTAAGTTCTGAGCCCTATAAACAAGGAGGAACAAGCAAAGGAAACTTAGAAGGAATTGCCAGAGAGGTAGGTAAGAAAACAAAAGAATGGTTGTCCTGGAAACCAAGTGCAAAAGGATTCCAAGGAGGAAAGATTATTAGTCAACTGGCCAAATGCTACCCCTAGGTCATAGTACATGTGGACCTAGAACTGGCCTTTGCTTTAACAATATGGAAATCACTGGTGACCCTAACAAGGGCAGTTTTGGTGGGAAGGTGGGGGTGAAAGCCTGACTAAAATGAGATTAAGAGAGAACGAGAGGAGAAGAAATGAAAACAGTGAATATAGAACATGTTTGGAAGGGCTGGTATCAAAAAGGACAGAAAAGTGGACAGTACGTGGGGTAGGCAATGGCAGTTTCCAAGTAGTTTCCCAAAGAGAAAAACAAAAAATTGCCTGGGAGTCAAGGTAGAGCTGGTCTGGATAAATCATATCTTAATGGACAAGTATGTTGCACAATAGGAAAATGTCCCAAAGGGGGACTGTTGGACACATTGTATCTAACAGTTGAGTAAATTTCAACAACATAGAAACATCAACGAACATGATACATCACATTAACAAAAGGAAGGATGAAACCAATATGATCCCCTCGATAAATGCAGAAAAAGCCCTTGACAAAATGCAGCACCTTTCCATGATTAACAGCTCTCAACAAACTAAAAACAGGAAGAAATTACCTCAACACATTAGTAAACTTCAGCCTTTTAAATCTCACTTAATACAAAAGTGCTAAACCCAATATCCTCTCTCTAAGGAAGGAGACTTTGGTGTCCTCCACTGACATTTTGAATGACTCCTGCCTAGAAACACTGTTACTCAATCCATAGTATTTAGATAGAACATGACTATTAGATTTGCAGTTTTATTATTGGTGAAAGAGTAACCTGAACTTAAAGAGCTAACTCCTTATATAATATTAATATGTTTCCATGTCAAAATGGAAAAATAAACTCTGAATTTCAAACAACTGATCTTATTATTCTTTGAGCAACTTACTAAGTACAAAACATGACTTGAGTACCCTCTACAAACCAGGTTCTACGGAAAAAGGAGGAAAGGAATGGGAGAAAGGAAGAAAGGAAAGTTATCCACAAACAGTACCAACCACACATTTTTGCTCCCCATTCTAAAACAATTATGATATATTGCATTGTAATACATCCATAGATAACACTATAAGAAACAGGAGATGAAATGGTCAGTGCTACCTGGGGTGTTAGGGAAGATTTCAAAGAGATTTTCAAGCTAAATGTTCAATAGGTAGCAAAGAGCCTAAGAGTTTTCAAATATTCTTACATGAAAAAGACACAGAGGTTTGATGTTCAGGCATGTTTTTGCTGCCCAATCAGGGGATAAATGGACACATTATATAGGGTTGGGTCTAGTATGCAAATGAGGTGAGTTCTGAAAATAATGTGGAATACAGCTCGTTTCTACAGTAATAACTGTCTGCTCACTAATGTATATGATGGGTTGACTCCCACGAGTTTACAATCTACAGACAACATAAGTGTTGGGGGCAGTGTGAGAAAAGCAAGAGAGACTCCATCTTGAAGCCTGTCATCCATCTTAAAGACAGGATGTGAACTGGGCCTGAACCCTGCCCAGGAGTGAGGAAACCTTTGCTACTAAAAACCAGGTCTCCTACGGACTTCCCTCCCTACAGATGACAAACAGAGATTGTAGTTGAGGTTAGGCTGCCCCTGTTAGATTAACCAGGGAGACATCCCCGCTTGATGAATAATCATTGTTCCCCTCCTTTAACCTTAATTGTTTGTTTTAGCACCTACTTCACAATAAACTGTGGAAAATTCTCAAAGAGATGGGAATACCAGACCACGTGATCTGCCTCTTGAGAAATCTGTATGCAGGTCAGGAAGCAATAGTTAGAACTGGACATGGAACAACAGACTGGTTCCAAATAGGAAAAGGAGTTCGTCAAGGCTGTATATTGTCACCCTGTTTATTTAACTTATATGCAGAGTACATCATGAGAAATGCTGGACTGGAAGAAACACAAGTTGGAATCAAGATTGCAGGGAGAAATATCAATAACCTCAGATATGCAGATGACACCACCCTTATGGCAGAAAGTGAAGAGGAACTCAAAAGCCTCATGATGAAAGTGAAAGAGGACAGTCAAAAACTTGGCTTAAAGCTCAACATTCAGAAAACGAAGATCATGGTATCCGGTCCCATCACTTCATGGGAACTAGATGGGGAAACAGTGGAAACAGTGTCAGACTTTATTTTTCTGGGCTCCAAAATCACTACAGATGGTGACTGCAGCCATGAAATTAAAAGACGCTTACTCCTTGGAAGGAAAGTTATGACCAACCTAAATAGCATATTTAAAAGCAGAGACATTACTTTGCCAACAAAGGTTCGTCTAGTCAAGGCTATGGTTTTTCCTGTGGTCATGTATGGATGTGAGAGTTGGACTGTGAAGAAGGCTGAGCACCGAAGAATTGATGCTTTTGAACTGTGGTGTTGGAGAAGACTTGAGAGTCCCTTGGACTGCAAGGAGATCCAACCAGTCCATTCTGAAGGAGATCAGCTCTGGGATATCTTTGGAAGAAATGATGCTAAAGCTGAAACTCCAGTACTTTGGCCACCTCATGTGAAGAGTTGACTCATTGGAAAAGACTCTTGATGCTGGGAGGGATTGGGGGCAAGAGGAGAAGGGGACAACAGAGGATGAGATGGCTGGATGGCATCACTGACTCGATGGACGTGAGTCTCAATGAACTCTGGGAGTTGGTGATGGACAGGGAGGCCTGGCGTGCTGCGAGTCATGGGGTCGCAAAGAGTCGGACACGACTGAGCGACTGATCTGATCTGATCTGAGCGCCTACTTGTTGTAAAACTCAATCATATACAACAAAGAGGTTGCTAATATGTAACCAGTCACGTAGTAGGGGGTATAAAACTGGACCTCTCAGAAACATCAGGGTCCTTGTTGGGAACTGATTCCCCTTGGACCCACTGGTGTAATAAACTGTACTCCACTCTCTTGAGTGTCCTCCAAAGTGTGTTTTGCAACTCCGAACTCCACAACATAAGAGGTATGCCTGGAATGAACCTCTACTACAGCATTATCACATGACAGTCTAATAATTATCTGCTTTCCTGTCTTTGCTCTCCCAGTAAGATGAGAATCCACTGAAAGGCAAGTGTCTAATTTTCCTTAGACTCCACCATCTTGTTTAGAGCTTGACATAATAGATACTCAATAAATAACTGCTGAGTTAAAAATGGATAACAATGCAGAGCATAAGTGTTTTGGGATGGATTAAAATAAATCAGGGGGAAAAAGCAAATAAAAGAGATTAGAAAAGATGAGGGAAAATAGCCATTTGTGCTTTGAAGTATGAGTACGGTTGTGTTATGAAAAACTGGAGGGGTTAATTCTGGATACATCTTCTAGGTAAAGAGAACAACAGTGATGAAATCAAAGCAGGAAAGGTGTGAAAGGAACAATGAGACATCAAATCAGGCTGGACTGGAATGCAGGCAAACACAAATGCATTATAAATTTCTTGAGCCCTAGGCATTTCTGCATTTGTGGACCCCTTTCTCCACTGAAACACATGAAAAATTATATTTTATAACTGTTTTGGTATAAAGGTAAATATTTGCAGCCTGGCATCATAATTAATCTTCATTACTGTCATTATATTCATTTTTCTCCTGATTTTAAAGCATGTTAAAATTAAAACACTTTCATGAACTCACAAAAGCAGCTTAGGCACTAAGCAGTATGGGTAAGTTGGCCCTAGGACAAATGGAGCAGGAGGAGATAAACCTAGAAAGAGGTTAAAACTGAAAAAGGAGACCCTCAATGCTATAGTAAGCTCAAAAGAAGGCAAGTAAAGACTTAAGTAGGCAAGTGACATGATTAGAGTAATGAGAGAAAAGGATGGATATGAAAATATCTAGAAAGAGATGGAAAGTTCTAGAAATAAAGAGGACCAAGTAGGATATGCTTGCAGTCATCCAGGAAAAATGCAAAAGACCCTTGGCTGGTAGAGATTATGATGAACAGACAAGTTATAAAAGAAATAGAACCTCAAGAACTGAAGCCAGATTGAGTGGGGAGAGGAAGGGTAGAAGCTTCAGAAATAATTATCTTTTCAAGCCAGAGTGACCACAAGAATGGCAAGTCCAAGAGAGGGAAGGTGAGAGGATGAGTGGATTTGACGGAGATATTCTGCTATGGTGAATGGTACAAATACATTTCCAAGATCAGAAAAACTATTAAACATATTAAATATAAGGCTGCCTTAAAAATGACACCCCCTTTAGTTCTCTACTGCTAATTTGACCTCTCCACACTCTTTCATACAAAGAAGGCACAACTAAAGAAAATATTTCAGTTCAGTTCAGTTCAGTCGCTCAGTCGTGTCTGACTCTTTGCGACCCCATGAATCGCAGCACGCCAGGCCTCCCTGTCCATCACCAGCTCCCGGAGTTCACCCAGACTCACGAACAGCTATGTGCCTAACATAAATCTTTACTCTCAAAATATAAACTTTACTATAAAATCAGCACCCACGTATCTGGTGTAGCAGATAATTAGAAAAAGGGAAAAAGAATCAGACATAAACAGAACCAAAATAGATGGCTTCAATTCACAAAGACTTGTTACTTTAATGTATTCCTCAGGCAAGAATAAAGCAAGATTAAGTATCTAGAGATTTTCACTAAACTATACAAAATAATTATTCTGTATATGATAGTATTTAATTCTAACTGCTCAGGAGCCAAACTCATTTTTCTTTCTTATTGGCATTAATTATCCTCAGCATTATTAAAAGTGTCTCCAGATGAAGCAATATTTCTACCAAGCTAATAGTGTAAACATTCGATTAGGATAACTGAGGATCATCTGAATGGGTCAGAATTTAGCATTTTTTAATATTGTATAAAATATGCTTTTATTGTTTTCAAATACAAAGAATAATTCAAACTGTGCTAATAAGGAATTGCCTAGAAGAAACCATTAACAAAGTTTTATCTACTGAATAAACATACATTTTTTGCAAATACTAAATTTTGAAAATGACTGTGTGTCTGTGTGAAAGTCTCTCAGTCGTGTCTGACCTTTTGTGATTCCATGGACTGCAGCCTGCTGGGCTCCTCTGTCAATGGAATTCTCCAGGGAAGAACACTGGAGTGGGTTACCTGTTCCTTCTCAGGTATCTTTCCAAACCAGGGATCAAACCCAGGTCTCCTACATTGCATGCAGATTCTTTACCATCTGAGCCACTTTTTGCAAATGCTAAATTTTAAAAATACTTAAACTCATTTAAAATACTTATTTAAAATTTAAAATAAAAATTAAATTAAATTTAAAAAAAATAAATAAAATAAAACACTTATTTATTTCCATTATGGAGACACTTGTTAGGACAGGTAAAATTTTGCCTATTATAATTAAACACATATACACAAACACATATATAATGACCTAATGGGATGACCAGAAATGAAGTTTTACTTTATATATCTGCTTCTTCTAAACTAAATTAACAACTTATTTGGGCTTTCCAGGTAAACAATCAGCCTGCCAAGGCAACAGACACAAGAGACTTGTGTTCAACTGGGTTGGGAAGATCTCCTGGAGTAGGAAATGGCAACCTACTCCAGTATTCTTGCCTGGAAAATTGCATGTACAGAGGAGCCTGGTGAGGTACAGTCCATGGGGTCATAAAGAGTCAAATATGAATGAGCATACAGCAGATAGAGCAAAGTATCCTCTGCTTTTCAGCCAGGTCTATAGAAATTCAGTGCCTCGTATTTGGAGGAAGGTATTGATTAGGCCACACTCACCATCTGGACCAGCCTGAAAGCAGGGAAAAAACCACAAATGGCTTTTATAACATCAAAATGTCACAAAGTCCATGGATTTAATCTTCCCTTGGAGCCTATTAGCTTTTCTCATAAGTTTACTTCTAATAAGCTTATTTTACAGGTTTCCTATCCCAGAGAAGTTAGAAGCAGCAAATTAGTAATTTACAGGAACAGTTTCATTTGCTTTAAAAAGATCAGGAACTTTTCTAATTTTATACAGGAAGAGGTTCATAATAAGGTATTTGCAACAGTAAACAGCTGGGAAAAAATCAACCTCTTCCAAAAAGGAAAACAAATTGCAGAACACCATCACATCAGAGTGCTATACATTTGTTAAAATAATTATATTGTGATACTCTTACATCATATGTTGTAAAATGAAAAAAGTAGGTTATAAGATTCTATTCTTATAAAGAGTAGATTACGCTACTCTTATAGAGTTGATGTAACATGCATGGTTACATACCTACCATTGGGCTTGAGATAGAGTTAATGTAAAATATCAACTCTATCTCAAGCCCAGTGGTAGGAATGTAACCATGCACGCACTTTACTCTCACCTATGGCATTAGTATTATAATAAATTATAGAAAACAATATAGAAAAACCATATGCCAATAAAGCAATATTTGGAGGAATGGCCACTGTGTCTTTGGTAGCCTATTTTAGGGTAAGATCTGAGAAGTTTACATACACCTCAAAGAATGATGTAACGAAGCTGGAGAATTTGAACTAAACATAAGAAGTACTTTGCAATCTGCCAGTGTAAGAGTCTACTCTAGATTTAAAATGTTTTTCGCCACTAATAAGTTGTATGACAAAAATAAATAATGCAGTTGTTTAGCTGAGCTGTTCTACCTGTTTTTTCATCAGTTTTGCTTTCTGGGAAGGGAAGAAGCTCCATTTCCCTTTGTCCCTTGATGGGAGCTCAGGTAAAGCTGCTGGGTGAGGCGCTCTCCTTTCCCTTTTGATGGCCCACACGTTCGGTCATGTGTAGAAGGGGCACACAAAAACAGAAAGGGTACAGAAGTTGTCTGAGTACAACTGGTGATGGAATTTCAAGGGCTACCTACTCTCTTCTTTTCACAATGTGTTACTTCTATAAATAGAATACAAGGCTATTTTAAACATACGCATGGGGGAAAGTCGGTAAATTTTAGAGTCAAGGAGTGAGTGGGGTATTCCTATATAGGTAGGCATGCCCACAAGCATTAAGAGCATTTGATTTTAACCAAAACTCATAGAAATCCAGGACAATATAATGTAGTGGAAATATAATATATAAATAGTAGGAAAGTATATATATAATGTAGTGGAAAGTAGTTTACATAAATAAATCAGTCTTGAGACTGCCATTTATCCAAATGTCATGTAATGAGCTCCTACTATGTGCTGTGTGTCTCACTGTATTTGATGCAATAAAAGAACTATTATTTATATTGAAACCCTAAGTATCAACACAAAAGATCAAACAATGCTGAGTAATTCTACTTAAGAGGGTAGGAACTTCCCTTCCCAACAATTTGGTAGACGTCTGGTGGTTTGGACGGTAAAGAATCCGCCTGCAATGTGGGAGACCTGGGTTCGATCCCTACGTTAGGAGGATCCCCTGGAGGAGGACATGGCAACACATTCTAGTCTTCTCGCCTGGAGAATCCCCATAGACAGAGGAGCCTGGCAGGCTACACAGTCCATGAGGCCACAAAGAGTCAGACACGACTGAGCAACTGAGCACAAGGTTTAGTGATACCCTCCTAGGACAGCAAACCTGAAAGCATTAGACAAATGTGTGTGTGTGTGTGTGTGTGTGTATTATAGTATTATATTCAATACCTGGATCGGGAAGATCCCCTGGAGAAGGAAATGCCTGGAGAATCTCATGGACAAGAGGAGTCTGCCGGGCTGCAGTCCACAGTGCCCCACACGACTGAAGCGAATTAGCACGCACGCATATATATATATATATATATATATATATATATATATATATATTAAATTGTTTGGCTGACTTGGCTTTAAAAAAGAGAATTTTCCAGAAATCAGAAACTTCAGAAAGCACAAACTAAGAGGAGTAAGTGAGTTCTGGAATTGGTATTTATTATGTAGGTATCTGGGAGAAGGCAATGGCATCCGACTCCAGTACTCCTGCCTGGAAAATCCCATGGATGGAGGAGCCTGGAAGGCTTCGGTCCATGGGGTCGCTGAGGGTCAGACATGACTGAGCGACTTTACTTTCACTTTTCACTTTCATGCATTGGAGAAGGAAATGGCAACCCACTCCAGTGTTCTTGCCTGGAGAATCCCAGGGACGGGGGAGCCTGGTGGGCTGCCGTCTGTGGGGTCACACAGAGTCGGACACGACTGAAGTGACTTAGCAGCAGCAGCAGCATATAGGTATCTGCTAAGAGCCATGAGAGTGTTTGTATATTACTGTTTGTTTTTTAAGCTATTCATTCTGGTAACTGAAGGCCAAGCCAGAGGCCCAAGGGAAATAAACTGAAGAACTGGAGAACCTCATGCAACTATGGACACCTACAGTTTGCTTAACAAATGAACCAGGGGAAAAAACCTTACTTCTGAGGAGTGCGTAGGATATGCTTCAGTCTTATCCTCATCTCTGGAAGAGTTGAAAAAGAAAAAAAAGCAGGACACAGTTTTTAGTCACACTGATTTGGACATGGCTTAGTAATACTTCTGTGGCTTTAAAAAAAAAAAAATGATGAATACAAAAGAGTCCTGGTAACCGTAGTTTGCTTTCTAACTCTGTGAGATATGTATAACTGAATCAAATTGCTGTATACCTAAAACTAACACAACACTGTAAATTAATACTATACTCCACTATAAAATAAAAACATTTAAAATAATTAAAAAAAGTAAAATTCTAAAACAAAAAACAAAACAATAACAACAAAAAACACAAAAGAGTCCTGGGATGGCAATGCTCCCTGATGTGGAAGCAAATACAGAACCACTGTGGAGGGATGTGCTTTAAAACTAGATTTCAAAAAATCCTCACAGATAAATTCAAAAGAAAATGAACACAGAGTGGAAAAAAAATCACAGAAGTTATGAGGAAACAAACCAGCAAGAGTGAGAGTTGTCAGAAATAACATGTACAGAATTCAAGTCAGATGTACTGCATATATTGGGCTTCCCAGGTGGCTCAGCGGTAAAGAATCCACCACCTGCCAAGCAGGAGACATGGGTGTGGCCCCTGGGTCAGGAAGATCCCCGGAGAAGAAAAAGGCAGCCTAGTCCACTATTCTTGCCTGGGAAATCCCATGGACAGAGGAGCCTGGTGGGCTACAGTTGGACACGACTTAGCAACCGAACAGCAGCAGCAGCAGCACTGCATATATTATAATTTCCAGGCACAAGTATAAAACAGACACGTTTAATATATTTAAAAGAATGAAATAAAACTCTTGAATGTATTAAGTAACAAGATATATTCAGAATTGATCGAGCATATTTGAAAAATAGCCAAATAGAATTTCTAAAGAGGAAAGAATAAATATTTAAATAAAAAATTCAAATTACAGATTAAGGACCAGATTAGACATTGTTGAAGACAGGATTAATGAACTGAAATAAAGATAAATGTACATTAAACCAAAGGCTCAGAAAGAAATAAAAATCTGGTTAAAAAAAAACATAGAAAATAAAATGAAAGCTCTGATCTATATACTCATATTTCTTAAAGGAGACTATATAAATGTTGGTGAACAGGAAGATTTTGAAGCTATATTGGCTGAAAATTTTCCAGAATTTATTTTAAAAATAAATCTTCAAATTTTGGAAGCTAAAAAGAAAAATCCCACAAAGAATGAATAAAAGTGAAATCTTCACCCAGATACATCACAGAGAGATTTCAAAGAAACCATAACAAAGAGAAGACTTGAAAGCAGAGGGAAAAGACAGATTATTTTTAAGGGAACTAAAATTAAGCCAGCAGCTGTATCCTCAACAGCCATAGTGGGAGATAAATCACATTGTTGTAAATTCTGGAGGGGACAGAGAGAAAATAATTGTCAACCTACTTTCTTTACCAAGGAAACGATTTTTCAAGAACCAGAGTGAAACAAAGACCTTTGTAAGCAAACAAATAAGGAAAGTATTATTAGTAATTTCCTAGAAAGAAGAGAGTGAAAAAGTTGGCTTAAAGCTCAACATTCAGAAAACTAAGATCATGGCATCTGGTCCCATCACTTCATGGGAAATAGATGGGGAAACAGTGGAAGCAGTGTCAGACTTTATTTTTTGGGGCTCCAAAATCACTGCAGATGGTGACTGCAGCCATGAAATTAAAAGACGCTTACTCCTTGGAAGGAAAGTTATGACCAACCTAGATAGCATATTCAAAAGCAGAGACATTACTTTGCCAACAAAGGTCCGTCTAGTCAAGGCTATGGTTTTTCCAGTGGTCATGTATGGATGTGAGAGTTGGACTGTGAAGAAGGCTGAACGCCGAAGAATTGATGCTTTTGAACTGTGGTGTTGCAGAAGACTCTGGAGAGTCCCTTGGACTGCAAGGAGATCCAACAACTCCATCCTAAAGGAGATCAGTCCTGGGTGTTCATTGGAAGGACTGATGCTGAAGCTGAAACTCCAGTACTTTGGCCACCTCATGAGAAGAGCTGACTCATTGGAAAAGACTCTGATGCTGGGAGGGATTGGCGGCAAGAGGAGAAGGGGACGACAGAGGATGAGATGGCTGGATGGTATCACCTACTCAATGGACATGAGTTTGAGTGAACTCCGGGAGTTGGTGATGGACAGGGAGGCCTGGCGTGCCTCCCTCCCTCCCTCATGGGGTCGCAAAGAGTCAGACACGACTGAGAGACTGAACTGAACTGAACTGATACATGTTCAGTGGGCTTCCCTTGTGGCTCAGTTGATAAAGAATCCACCTGCAATGCAGGAGACCTGGGTTCGATCTCTGTGTTGGAAAGATCCCCTGGAGAAGGAAAAGGCTACCCACTCTAGTACTGTGACCTGGGGAATTCCATGGAGTGTATAGTCCATGGGGCTGCAAAGAGTCGGACAGGACTGAGCAACTTTCACTTTCATAGATTTTTAATACATGAAATTCTGACTATTTCATGAAAAAGGAAAGTAATACCAGAATCAAGAAGAAAGAAGGAATGGCATGGGGAAAAAAAAATGGTACGTGAATAAACTGAAACACGGACTGTATTATATAATAATACTAATAATTAAATCTTGGAGTAAAAATAAAATCAAAACAGAACTAAGATACTGGACAAAAGCAGCAAACAAATGGGGAGAGGGGTGGCTGGAGGAAAAGCATTCCGAACGGCCTTGTTTGTTAGATGATTAAAGTTATTAACTCTTGACCCTGTGAACTTAAATATACACATTACATTTTCCAAGATAACTAAAAAAAAAGGCTAGAGACTTTAACTTCCAAACTATGGAAGAAAGACATAGAGTTAAGCAAATAAGAAGATAAGAAAGCATGAAAAAAAAATATAAAGTAACAGAAAACAATAGAAAATATAAATGAGTCAAAATGACAATAATATAAAAAGATCAAACTTACAAAAGATTGATCAGACTGGATAAAAGAAAGAGCAAAAAATAAAATTATATGCTCTATATGAGATACTTCTAAAAATAAGGGAACAAAATGTTGTAAGTTAAAGGTAAAGTTGTTGTAAAGTTGTAAGTTAAAATGTTGTAAGTCAGTGTAATTTAACAAGAAAATACTAAACATACATTGTAGATAGCTATTTTAAAAGAAAATAAAACACACTTCAAGGCAAAATTATTACTAGATGTAAAGAGAGTACAGGATATATATAAGTTTTATGATACAATGCTAAGCTCGTATGTATTTAATACACCTGCAATATAAAAAGTAAACATTTGAACCTTTTTTTTTAAATTGAAGGAATGATTAGTTTTATCATTAAAATTAAATAACAGTCAATATATCTGTGACAGAAAAAAATCTTTACAATAAAAATTAGCAGCTAAATAGTATATATTTAACATCTAAAATTAATTTAAATGAAAAGCCATTTTCAATGGTGATGTCAGATAAGTTGTGTATATAATTGTAAGAAAGGCACTGATATTTGGTAGGACTTGTATTTTCTATAGAGTTGGGCATGTTGGAAAAAATGAGAGTAAACATATATTATAAGATTTGATATTCAGCCTATGATTCAGTTTTGAACTGACTAAGTATAAGACAGCTATAGCTGGAGAGATTTTTTAATTTTTTTTTTTCACTTATACTAAGCAAGCATTTTGAAAATGTCAGGAGTCAATTAAACTTTCTGACTTTTCATATTTCTTTGAAATGTATTTTTTTTCTCCCACAACAATAATAAAAGCTGATTATGATTTAAGTTGTTGGGTGCTAAAAAGAACTTCAAATTCAAGTCCTCAGCAATTATTCCCCTTTGAAGTTGAGGGTCTCCACATGCTTTTCAGCACTGCGGGTCCTTAGGGTACGGGAGAAAAACCACCACTGCCCTGAGTCTAAATCAAACAGAAGCCTTTCTGTGGTGAAGAATCCAGCCATCAGTCACATTTTCTGGAAAACCTCACTTTTCTGGTGAAGTCAGCATCCATCCTGGCTAAGATCAAGAGGCACTATGACAGCTACACATGGCCCTTGGAATTAACACAAGAGCTGAGTGCATAGGAACCCATACTATATTTTAGCCAGCACGAGTCATGTCCACAGTGATCCAGACATCTCCTTAGAGATCTAAGAAATAGAGAGATGAGTTCCAGTATTCTTGCCTGGAGAATCCCATGGACAGAGGAGCCTGGCAGGCTCCAGTCCATGGGGGTCACAAGAGTCGGACACAACTTAGTGACTAAACCACCACCAATCTTTTAAAAGGAGACCATCATAGGGCCCTTCACTGGTTCCAGAAAGCAGGAAAGAAAATACAAGATCCCAAGATTTCTGAAGTGAAAGGAGGGTAGGGAGGAGAATAGGCGGAGTAAGTGGTGGTGGTGTAGTTGCTCTCATGACCCCAGGGACTATAGCCCACCAGGCTCCTCTGTCCATAGGATTTCCCAGGCAAGAATACTGAAGTGGGTTGCCATGCCCTCCCCAGGGAGCAAACCCATGTCTCCTGAATTGCAGATGGATTCTTCACCACTGAGCCAGCAGGGAAGCCCCAGGTAGGTGGGGGTGAGGGTAGTGCTACTTCAGAGCTCAAGGAAGCATCTGCATGAGAGCACCTACGCTGAGGAGCCACAGGGATTGTAGAAACAACCCATGAGCAAAACAACAAACTTCTCTGAATCTGTTTCCTCGTCTAAATTTCACAGGCTTGTTATGAAAAACAAATGGTATAAAGATACAACATGTGAAAGCAACTTAATCGCTATCATTACTCGGCAGCTCAATGACTAATCTTTCTAACTGAAAACACAGACAACTTAATAAAAATACCTCTCAGGACAGTAGTAACAGACCCCTCTCTCCTCCTTTAGGTCCCAGGTTAAATGATATTTCCTTGGAGAGTCTTCCCTGATTATCTACCTAGAGTAATTGTCTGTAATTCTCTTCTTGGCCTTTTGTTTTCCTCATAGCCCTACCTTAACACTCAACAGTCTAATGAGGCGGTGCTACCAATACTCCCATTTTACAGATGGGAAAGCTGAGTCCAAGGAAAGCTTAGGCCACAGAGCAAGTAAGAGATAAAGCCAGGGGTGAACCCAGCCAGTGTGGCTCCAGCATCCTTGCTCTAACTCCTATGCTCTAGGGCTTAATCTAGAATTTGAATAAAAAAATGGAAAATAACAAAACAAAAATATTATCTGGATTCATCATTCACCACGAGGATGGAGTAGAAAGGAGTGGGAAAAGACGGAGAAAGGAAAGGAACTTCTGGAATAAAACAACAAGTTTTTTTTTTTTTTTTTTTTTTAGGAGAGCATGTAGGATGATCATCTGAGGGTGTAAGTAAGTGCTGCTGCTGCGTGCCCAGATCAGCCTGGGGAAGTGCTGGCTTGTCTGGTTTCCCCGTTTCCGCTCAAGAGCTTACCTGTCAGAGTGAGCATGATGTTGCCGCCAACCTTCCAAATGTCATGGTGTATGCTTCCCTCATGCTTAGGTTAAATTCTTCTGCTAATACTCTTATATGTTTTTCTTTTGGAGACATCTTGTGCAAGTGTAAAAGAATTAGTTGTGATGAAAGCCGCCTGATCAACAGCTATAACCTGGAAGAATTTCTACTTCCAGCCCTACCTGCAAATTGCTTAAAATGAAATACTATATATGTCTACACTTCATGGAGTGTTCCAATCTCAGATTAAAGCCAACCTTTTATTCCAAAACAGGACATGCCTGAAAGTGTGCAAGGAGTCCTAAAAAGGAGCAACAAAATTTGGATCTTATTTTTTCACTGAGCACAAACCTAGTGGTTTTTTTTTTTTTTTTTTGATGTAGCTGCCTTGAGGATCATTTAGAGACACACCCTGATTCAAGTAATCAATGGAATGCATGTGAAAATGCATTTAAGTATGAATTACTACATGTAACCAGAAGCCATGGAATTCTAAGAAGCACTATTAGAGGACTTTACCATCAGTTCAATTCAGTTGCTCAGTTGTGTCCGACTCTTTGCGACCCCATAGACTGCAGCATGCCAGGCCTCCCTGTCCATCACCGACTATGGGAGCTTACTCAAACTCATGTCCATTGAGTCAGTGATGCCATCCAGCCATTTCACCCTCTGTTGTCCCCTTCTCCTCCTGCCTTCAATCTTTCCCAGCATCAGGGTTTTTTTCCAGGGAGTCAGTTGTTTACATTAGGTGGCCAAAGTATTAGAATTTCAGCTTCACAATCAGTCCTTCCAATGAATATTCAGGACTGACTTCCTTTAAGATAGACTGGTTGGATCTCCTAAGTAGTCCAAGGGGCTCTAAGAGTCTTCTCCAACACTACAGTTCAAGAGCATCAATTCTTTGGCACTCAGCTTTCTTCACAGTCCAACTTACACATCCACACATGACTACTGGAAAAAACATAGCCTTGACTAGATGGACCTTTGTTGGCAAAGTAATGTCTCTGCTTTTTAATATGTTGTCTGGGTTGGTCATAGCTTTTCTTCCAAGGAGCAAGCATCTTTTAATTTCATGGCTGTAGTCACCATCTGCAGTGATTCTGGAGCCCCAAAAAATAAAGTCTGTCATTTTTCCCATTGTTTCCCCATCTATTTGCCATGAAATGATGGGACTGGATGCCATGATCTTAGTTTTCTAAATGTTGAGTTTTAAGCCAACTTTTTCACTCTCCTCTTTCACTTTCATCAAGAGGCTTTTTAATTCCTCTTCACTTTCTGCCATAAGGGTGGTGTCATCTGCATATCTGAGGTTATTGATACTTCTTCCAGCAATCTTGATTCCAGCTTGTGCTTCATCCAGTCCAGCATTTCGCATGATGTACTCTGCATATAAGTTAAATAAGCAGGGTGACTATGCAGCCTTGATGTATTCCTATCCCTATTTGGAACCAGTCTGTTTTTCCATGTCCAGTTCTAACTGCTGCTTCTTGACCTGCATACAAATTTCTCAGGAGGGAGGTCAGGTTGTCTGGTATTCCCATCTCTTTAAGAATTTCCCACAGTTAGTTGTTATCCACACAAAGGCTTTAGTATAGTCAATAAAGCAGAAGTAGATGTTTTTCTGGATGATGTTTTTCTAGATGTTTTTCGATGATCCAACAGATGTTGGCTTTCGTTCCTTTGCCTTTTCTAAATCCATCTTGAACATCTGGAAGTTCATAGTTCACGTACTGTTGAAGTCTGGCTTGGAGGATTTTGAGCATTACTTTGCTATCATGTGAGATGAATGCAACTGTGCGGCAGTTTGAACATTGTTTGGCATTGCCTTTCTTTGGGATTGGAATGAAAACTGGCCTTTTCCAGTCCTGTGGCCACTGCTGAGTTTTCCAAATTTGCTGGCATATTGAGTGCAGCACTTTCACAGCATCAGTTTTCAGGATTTGAAATAGCTCAACTAAAATTCCATCACCTCCACTAGCTTTGTTCGTAGTGATGTTTCCTAAGGCCCACTTGACTTTTCATTCCAAGATGCCTGGCTCTAGGTGAGTGATCACATCATCATGGTTATCTGGGTCATGATCTTTTTTTGTATAGTTCTTCTGTGTATTCCTGCCACCTCTTCTTAATATCTTCTGCTTCTGTTAGGTCCATACCATATCTGTCCTTTATTGTGCCCATTTTTGCATGAAACTGTTCCCTTGTTTTCTCTAATTTTCTTGAAGAGATCTCTAGTGTTTCCCATTCTATTGTTTTCCTCTATTTCTTTGCACTGATAACTGAGGAAGGCTTTCTTATCTCTCCTTGCTATTCCTTGAAACTTTGCATTTCAATGGGTATATCTTTCCTTTTGTCCTTTGCTTTTCGCTTCTCTTCTTTTCTCAGCTATTTGTAAGGCCTCCTCAGACAACCATTTTGCCTTTTTGCATTTCTTTTTCTTGGGGATGGTCTTGATCACTACCTCCCGTACAATGTCACGAACCTCCGTCCATAGTTCTTCAGGCACTCTATCAGATCTAATCCCTTGAACCTATTTTTTCACATCTACTGTAGAATCATAAGGAATTTGATTTAGGTCATACCTGAATGGTCTAATGGTTTTCCCTACTTTTTTCAATTTAAGTCTGAATTTGGCAATAAGGTATTCATGATCTGAGCGCAGTCAGCTCCCAGTCTTGTTTTTGCTGACTGTATAGAGCTTCTCCATCTTTGGCTGCAAGGAATATAATCAATCTGATTTTGGTATTGACCATCTGGTGATGCCCCATGTGTAGAATCTTCTTTTGTGTTGTTGAAAGAGGGTGTTTGCCATGACCCTCTTTTCTGCTATGTTTTTTGTTAGGTGTTTGCTATATTGGAAGACGGTGTTTGCTATGGAAGGGGGTGTTTGTATGACTTTACCTTAGACCCTTTCTTAGTATGGGGTTTGAGACTAACTCTGTTCTCGTGATGGAGTCTCCCAATCAGGAAGAAGAGCGTTCAGAATCTGAACTTTCAGTGAACTGACAAAATTGCCTGAGGTGTCTCTCTTGCTCTTTTGACTGCTGTTCCATTTGTGAATCAGAATTCTGTGTGGGGACAGTAGGAGCCGGTCACCCTGCCCTCTGCAATTCAGAAGCTCCCTCTGCAGGTCAGTCTAGCATTTACAATTGCAGGGCCAGTGGAACACATGGGGGCTCTCACACCACAAACCTACTTGGTTAAAAGGCTCTAAGTCAAGTTAATGAACCATTAAAGTATTCTACCTCCCCACCACAATAAATAAACCTCCATGACAACAAAATTGAAAAGGTGTAAAACTATGTTTTTTAATGACTGATAGTCAGTGGAACACCAAAGATGACTAATATTCATTAGTACTGTGTATGTCCCAATTGTTGATGGGTCAGCAATGCTGAGATGACTCATAAAATAAACACATACATAACTCATAGATATTATACGTGTATTGCATAAAATTTCATTTTACTGGCCTCCATTTTTGTAAAATATGATGTGATATTATGGTTAAGATGTTCACATAGATTTTTCTTATATTGACAGTAATGCTAAATTAAATCATCTTTCTTGAGTCATGGTACTTCTTATATTCATTTTATTAATTCAGATAAATTTCTTTCTACTGAGACAATAACTTGGAATTGTCAATAAAATTCTTATTATAAACTGAATTTGTTAAATGCCCCATTAGTTTTATATATTGCTTTAATGTTCAAACACTGTAATAAAATCAGATATGAAAATTTTTCATTTTTGTGGAAAATATAACAACAATTTCATCATTTAAACTGCCACGCATTTTTAACTTCCATTATCTCCTAAAGCAATATCTAGATCCATAAAGTATTTAGGTTGTCTTCTTTCAAATTTTTCAAAACTGAGTTATTATAAAGAAACCAAAGCCAGCAGTAAGTTTCTCAATTTAGAAAAATCTTACAGTTAAGACTACCCCTTGATCCATGGTGACCAGAAAATAACGGTGACAGAAATTAGTTTTAGGACTACATAAACATAAATCCTTCACTTTAGAGTGTTCATCACATTATTGGAGTGCCACTTTTGTTAAACAGCTTCCGAGTTTATTTTTATTTAGTAAGATTGTTTTCTCAGTAAAATATTTTAAGTCTTTTATCAAATAAAGTTAAAAAAAAGGTGAAAAAGTAAAAGTGTTAGTCACTCTGTTGCTGCTGCTGCTAAGTCGCTTCAGTCGTGTCTGACTCTGTGCGACCCCATAGACGGCAGCCCACCAGGCTCCCCCATCCCTGGGATTCTCCAGGCAAGAACACTGGAGTGGGTTGCCACCTCCTTTTCCAATGCATGAAAGTGAAAAGTGAAAGTGAAGTCGCTCGGTCGTGTCTGACCCCCAGCGACCATATGGACTACAGCCCACCAGGCTCCTCAGTCCATGGGATTTTCCAGGCAAGAGTATTGGAGTGGGGTGCCACTGCCCTCAGTCATGCCCAACTCTCTGCAAACAGACCCTATGGAGTGTAGTCTGCCAAGCTTCTCTGTCCATGGAATTTTCCAGGCAAGAATACTGGAGTGGATAGCCATTCTCTTCTCCAGAGGATCTTCCCAACCCAGAGCTTAAACCCGGTCTCCTACATTGCAAGCATACTCTTTACCATCTGAGTCACCAGGAAAGTCCCAAAATATTTTAAGTCCTTTATCAAATATAGTAATAAACAACTTTAACATTTTGCAGATTTTATAAAACTTTTGCAAACATTATGAATATCAAGCAAGAGTTTGCACTAAATTAATTCTGGATAGCATACATTCAAAATTAGTTTCTGCAAAAGGCCATGATTCACTTTTTATTTATGCATTTTTGAGATGCCCCATAACTGTTCTAGTATGTCTTCTATAAATGTAATCTAAATGTTTTGGTAACATTGAGCTGGCATTGACAGGCATCAGGTGTAATGTCAATTTTGATATGTGTTTCATCAAGATGTTTTATATTTGGACAGATCCAAAAAAAACATGTGCATAATCTCTGTATTATTCCATAGGATGTCGTGGCTATGAACACATTAGAATCTATACCTTCTAGTAACAAACACACTAAGTAATTTTCATTCAGCTACTTGGAAATAAACCATACCTGATTTTGGAGCATTTTTTATGATAATACATAGTACAATTATGTTCAACATTATATTTCAAATAAAAAAGAAAAATTAAAGTCTACTTTGGTGAACATGATTCTGGGTAGAATGATGGACACAACAGAGACACAGCATTGTTAGAAAGAGAAGAAGAAAATGTGGGATGATAATTTGACCCTAAAAAACTGGCTTACAGTCAAGAGCTAACCATAAATCTTGTAATATCACCTAATACAGCAAATAAATTAAAAACTGCAATTAAAATTCTTGGGAAGCAGATTCCATCTTCTAGGTCTCCCAGATACAATATCCTCTAACCTAGGTATCCCCACATGTACTACCTTGAAAACCTTTAAGTTCCTGTAGAGACTTAAGGAAGACCGATTTACTCATTAGACTTTTTTAAAATTTGGCAGAAAACATCCGAAATTTCTAGTTATAGCTATGGAGAAGCAGAAAATAAAAAAAGATCTTTATGTTTTATTGTCAAATCACAGGATCCAAGAGTTCTAACCTCAAACTCCTTTCAGCTACAGGAGATTGCTCTTCTCACTACAGCAGTTTCCCCTCTTGCTGAGCACTGAGGGAAAGTACCACGAGAGGGCGCCCGGAGTTTGCAACTATTCAGCCAGCAACACCCAGTGCTCTACCTGACAGGCATCAGCTTTAGTTCAGTCCCTAAGACGGTCCCTTAACCATCAGAGCTCCAATGAAACAAGATCATGAGTCTATAAATATGTTTTGCTTGACCTCAAAAGAAGAGAGAACAAGAATCTTGTCAGCTCCAGAAGTCTACAGTCTTAGTTATCATCTAAGCAGGTGAGAAAAATATTAAACAGATCCTAAAGAGAGCAAAGGCTTAAGAACAGAGCTGATAACTTATAGGTTCTTTCACTCAAATTGTGCAGATTAGTAAATTTTGGGTCTGATGAGTGTGTATAGGAGAATTTCTGCCAAAATATCCAACACTAACTTACCTTTAAGAGCATGTGGTAACGGGCAAGTACTGCATTATTGAAACTCAGGCTGAGTTGACCTTATATAACAGTTTAGTTCAGTCGCTCAGTCGTGTCCGACTCTTTGTGACCCTATGGACTGCAGCATGCCAGGCCACCCTGTCCAGCACCAACTCCTAGAGTTTACTAAAACTCATGCCATCCAACCATCTCATCTTCTATCGTCCCCTTCTCTTCCCACCTTCAATCTTTCCCAGCATCAGGGTCTTTTCAAATGGGTCAGTTCTTTGCATCAGGTGGCCAAAGTATTGGAATTTCAGCTTCACAATCAGTCCTTCCAATGAATATTCAGGACTGATTTCCTTTAGGATGGACTGGTTGGATCTCCTTGCTGTCTAAGGGACTCTCAAGAGTCTTCTCCAACACCACAGTTCAAAAGCATCAATTCTTTGGCACTCAGCTTTCTTTATAGTTCAACTCTCACATCCATACATGACTACTGGAAAACTATAGCTTTAACTAGATGGAACTTGGTTGGCAAAATAATGTTTCCACTTTTTAATACGCTGTCTAGGTTGGTCATAGCTTTTCTTCCAAGGAGCAAGCGTCTTTTAATTTGATGGCTGCAGTCACCATCTGCAGTGATTTTGGAGCCCAAGAAAATAAAGTCTGTCACCGTTTGCACTGTTTCTCCATCTATTTGCCATGAAGTGATGAAACTCCAATACTTTGGCCACCTGATGGGAAGAGCTGACTCATTTGAAAAGACCCTGATGCTGGGAAAGATTGAGGGCAGGAGGAGAAGGGGATGACAGAGGATGAGATGGTTGGATGGCATCACTGGCTCAATGAACATGAGTTTGAGTAAGCTCTGGGAGTTGGTGATGGACAGGGAGGCCTGGCGTGCTGCAGTTCATGGAGTCGCAAAGAATCAGACATGACTGAGCAACTGAACTGATCTAAACTGATGGGACCGGATGTCATGATCTTAGTTTTCTGAATGTTGAGTTTTAAACTAACTTTTTCACTCTTCTCTTTCATTTCCATCAAGAGGCTCTTTAGTTCTTCTTCATTTTTTGCCATAAATGTGGGGTCATCTGCATATCTGAGGTTATTGATATTTCTCCCAGCAATCTTGATTCCAGCTTGTGCTTCATCCAATCCAGCATTTCTCATGATGTACTCTGCATATAAGCTAAATAAGCAGGGTGACAATATACAGCCTGGATGTACTCCTTTCCCAATTTGGACCAGTCTGTTGTTCCATGTCCAATTCTAAATGTTGCTTCTTGACCTGCATACAGATTTCTCAGGAGGGAGGTCAGGTGGTCTGGTATTCCCATCTCTTTTAGAATTTTCCACAGTTTGTTGTGATCCACACAGTCAAAGGCTTTGGTATAGTAAATAAAGCAGAAATAGATGTTTTTCTGGAACTCTTTTGCTTTTTCAATGATCTGACAGATGTTGGCAATTTGATCTCTGGTTCCTCTGCCTTTTTAAAATCCAGCTTGAACATCTGGAAGTTCACAGTTCACGTATTACTGAAGCCTGGTTTGGAGAATTTTGAACATTACTTTGCTAGTGTGTGAGATGAATGCAACTGTGCGGCAGTTTGAACATTGTTTGGCATTGCCTTTCTTTGGGATTGGAATGAAAACTGACCTTTTCCAGTCCTGTGGCCACTGCTGAGTTTTCCAAATTTGCTGGCATATTGAGTGCAGCACTTTCACAGCATCAGTTTTCAGGATTTGAAATAGCTCAACTAAAATTCCATCACCTCCACTAGCTTTTTTCATAGTGATGTTTCCTAAGGCCCACTTGATTTTGCATTCCAGGATGTCTGGCTCTAGGTCAGTGATCACACCATCGTGATTATCTGGGTCATGAAGATCTTTTTTGTATAATTCTTCTGTGTATTGTTTTCACCTCTTCTTAATATCTTCTGCTTCCATTAGGTCCATACCATTTCTGTCCTTTATTGAGCCCATCTTTGCATGAAATATTCCCTTGGTATCTCCAATTTTCTTGAAGAGATTTCTAGTCTTTCCCATTCTGTTGTTTTCCTCTATTTCTTTGCATTGATCACTGAGGAAGGCTTTCTTATTTCTCCTTGCTATTCTTTAGAACTCTGCATTCAAATGAGTATATCTTTTCTTTTCTCCTTTGCCTTTGGCTTCTCTTCTTTTCATAGCTATTTGTAAGGCCTCCTCAGATAATCATTTTGCCTTTTTGCATTTCTTTTTCTTGGGGATGATCTTGTTCACTGCCTCTTGTACAATGTCAGGAACCTCTGTCCATAGTTCTTCAGGTACTCTATCAGATCTAATCCCTTGAACCTATTTTTCACATCCACATAAGGGATTTGATTTAGGTCATATCTGAATGGTCTAGCGGTTTTCCCTACTCTTTCAATTTAAGTCTGAATTTGGCAATAAGGAGTTCATGATCTGAGCCACAGTCAGCTCCCGGGGTCTTGTTTTTGCTGACTGTATAGAGCTTCTCCATCTTTGGCTGCAAAGACTATAATCAGTCTGATTTTGGTGTTGGCCATCTGGTGATGTCCATGTGTAGAGTCTTCTCTTGTGTTCTTAGAAGAGGGTGTTTTCTATGACCAGTGCATTCTCTTGGCAAAACTGTTAGCCTTTGCCCTACTTCATTCTGTATTCCAAGGCCAAATTTGCCTGTTACTCCAGATGTTTCTTGACTTCCTACTTTTGCATTCCAGTCCTCTATAATGAAAAGGACATCTTCTTTGGGTGTTAGTTCTAGAAGGTCTTGTAGGTCTTCATAGAACCGTTCAGCTTCTTCAGCATTACCAGTAGGAGAATAGACTTGGATTACCGTGATATTGAATGGTTTGCCTTAGAAATGAACAGAGATCATTCTGTCATACGTAATGCTGTTAACATAAATATTGGAGGTTTCATATGATAATATCCCTAAGGCAAGTAATTTGCATTTAGGATCATGAGCTGCAAATTTTATTTATAAAGGCAAAATGGAAATATGACTTTCAGATATTCTGTCTCAAATATTTTTAGCGTTATGAATGATGTAAAAACTTTTTTCATGATGAAAAATGTCTCACCTGGTGTCAGCACTCATTGCCTGACTGCCTATGAGCCACTGTCCACAATACAAAGGTGGAGCCTGCTGCAGAGCCAAAAGTTGTCTTGCCTTTGGATGGAAGACAAACTACACATTACAGGAAATATATAATTTAGTGGCTTCTTATACTTTTGATGTGTACGTTTTTTAAAAGGACTAACATCAGTTTACATAGTTATTTGCAATTGCATACGTCAAGGCTGTATATTGTCACCCTGCTTATTTAACTTATATGCAGAGTACATCGTGAGAAATGCTGGGCTGGAAAAAGCACAAGCTGGAATCAAGACTGCCAGGAGAAATATCAATAACCTCAGATGACACCACCCTTATGGCAGAAAGTGAAGAGGAATTAAAAAGCCTCTTAATGAAAGTGAAAGAGGAGAGTGAAAAAGTTGGCGTAAAGCTCAACATTCAGAAAATGAAGATCATGGCATCTGGTCCCATTACTTCATGGGAAATAGATGAGGAAACAGTGGAAACAGTGTCAGACTTTATTTTTGTGGGCTCCAAAATCACTGCAGATGGTGACCGCAGCCATGAAATTAAAAGACACTTATTCTTGGAAGGAAAGTTATGATCAACCTAGATAGCATATTCAAAAGCAGAGACACTACTTTGCCGACAAAGGTCCATCTAGTCAAGGCTATGGTTTTTCCAGTGGTCACGTATGGATGAGAAAGTTGGACTGTGAAGAAAGCTGAGTGCCAAAGAATTGATGCTTTTGAACTGTAGTGTTGGAGAAGACTCTTGAGAGTCCCTTGGACTGCAAGGAGATCCAGCCAATCCATTCTAAAGGAGATCAGTCCTGGGTGTTCATTGGAATGACTGATGCTAAAGCTGAAACTCCAGTACTTTGGCCACCTCATGCGAAGAGTTGACTCATTGGAAAAGACTCTGATGCTGGGAGGGATTGGGGGCAGGAGGAGAAGGGGATGACAGAGGATGAGATGGCTGGATGGCATCACAGACTTGATGGACATGAGTTTTAGTGAACTCCAGGAGTTGGTGATGGACAGGGAGGCCTGGCTTACTGTGATTCATGGGGTTGCAAAGAGTCGGACACAACTGAACGACTGAACTGAACTGATGTTAAAATTACAAAAGGAAGATTGTACCAAGTTATTACAATAACTTTTTAAATTATTCTTGAGCCTGATTAACCCAATCTTCTTCAAGACCAGCAATTTGAACCTGGTGTTTGATAAAACTGATGGGTAAAGTATTAGTTCACTGAAGGTTTTTTTGTTTGTTTGTTTTTTTTGGTGGTTGGTCAATATGAACTAGTTACAAATACCTTTGCCAAACATGACCTATACAAAATTTAAAATCTTGGGAACATGTGGAATTTAGTCACATCATGTAGGAAACACTGGTTCAGGAGGTTAAATCACAGTCCCAGTACACAGAAATGCTGCTATAAAGGTAAAGGGTGAAAATTATTATTAACAATGCTTCTTTATTCTTGCCATTACCCTTGTTTCATGAGGAACACCAGACTGATGTGATTTATGAATCATTCATTCACCAACAGTAACCTCAGTTACCCTGTTAGGAGGTGGACAGTGGCTCAGCTCACTTCTATTTTTTTAAACTTCCACGTTCTATTTTCAAAAATGAAGAAGTGAGAAAATAATAATGCCAATACTGTGGAGCATTTGAAATCTTTACATCTCATAAATTAAAACCATAAATTCACAATGTAATTATGCGATTTGTAGGATAATTACAGAAGAGTATATGAAACAACTATTGTAAAGTGCCCTACAGACTATACCATGTAGTAAAGGGACACAGATCTACAGTTACAGAATGAACATCTTTCAATTCCCTTAGTGTATCTCTGTGTATAGAACTTCATACAAAAGATGATGATACTATGGAAACCTTGTGAGCATGTGAGGGCTAACCGAGAGGACTTCATCCCACCCTACTCACCAATGATAGTGGGAGACAGATTTGATTCTTGCCCTCACAAATCTTGAATTCCTAGCAGGGAGACAACTTTCCCATGGGCAATTTAGGGAACAAGATTGAGGCCGCTCTGAGGGCCATAGCCATTACAATAAGACAGAAAAAGCATCTAAGAGGAAGCCCCAGTCTTGCTTGGAGAGCATTCTGAGCTGAAACTTCAAGGATAGAATAGGAGTCATCCAGTGGAATAACAGGTAGAGAGAGTCCAACAGGCTGGGAGGGCAGGCCCAAACACATGGGAATTTTCACATACACATGTGTATGTGTGTGTGTGTGTGTGTGTGTGTGTGTGTGTATGAATCACTTTTCTGTACACACAAAAGTAACAGAACATTGTAAATTAACTATACTTCAATTAAAAATAGCTAAAGATTAAAAAGAAGATATAAATAAATGAAAGGAAAAACCATGTAGTATATAGATTTGAAGACTCGATATAAATTAATAACTCATATAACTCAATATAAAGTTAATGAATCTCTCCTCTGCCCCCAAAAAAGTTAAAGGAGGGACTTTTAGCATGAGGGTTAGATTTTTAGTCCCAAGTCCAGAATTGTGACATATATCTATTGAACATTCAGTTTGGAAATCCAGGTAGGATATTCACAAAAAAATCGATTAGGAGATTCTCAATCCCAAAACCAGAGGGGTTTTTGTTTTGTTTGTTGTTTTTTTTAATAAAACATTCTATGCCAGAGATATTGAAGCTAAATAAAGAGAACATTTGTTTGAGAACAGTGGTTTTCAAGTTTGAAACGGCTTCTACCCATTTGGCTTATGAAATTCATTTTGTGGGCCTTAGGACTGGCATTCTTAGAATAAAACAAAATAGGAAAAAAAAACAGAAACAGAAAGAAAATAACTAGAATGTCCCACATATTAATAGTTATTTTGTGAAATATCTATTTCAGTTTGTGTATGTGAGAAGTGGGGGAGCAACATATTTCTTACTATACGGGTGGTCATAGTCACAAAATTTTTAATAGCATGCTGACATAGAAGTTAACCAAAAAAGCTGCTGAATTATAAACTTGAAGACATTTTAAGAATGAAGAGAGAGTGGTGACATGAAAACTTCAGTGCTTTGGAGAAAAGGAGATAGAAGATTAACTGAAGAGGGTTTAAAGATTTGGGACCATTCAATACATTCTGGGCTCCCCCAGTGGCTCAGATGGTAAAGAATCCACCTTCAATGCTGGAGACCGGGATTCAGTCTTTGGGCCAGGAAGATCTCCTTGGGAAGGAAATGACAAGCTAATCTAGCATTCTTGCCGAGATAATTTCATGGACAGAGGAGCCTGGCAGGCTAAAGTTCATGGGGTCACAAAAGAGTGGGACATGACTGTGACTAACACACACGCACACGTCAGTTAGCGACTGAGCAGCAGCAGCAGCAGGAGTCGGGGGAAAGAGGAAAGGAAGAATATGGAGCCTTGGCTAGCAGGAAAGGATACTTGGCCACGGCTGAGGACTGGTGTGACCCAGTTGTGGTTATATTAAGAGAAGAGACTGATGAAAGGAAGAGAGGAAGCAATCAGAAAGAAGGTCCATTTGACTCGCTTAACGGGAGACAGCAATGTAGCACTTTTACAAGAGAGAGTTTGTTGTAAACAGAGCTGCTAAGTCGCTTCAGTCGTGTCCGACTCTGTGCGACCCCGTAGACGGCAGCCCACCAGGCTCCTGCGTCCATGGGATTCTCCAGGCAAGAACACTGGAGTGGGTTGCCATTGCCTTCTCCAATGCATTAAAGTGAAAAGTGAAAGTGAAGTCGCTCAGTCGTGTCCGACTCTTAGCGATCCCACGGACTGCACCCTACCAGGCTCCTGCATCCATGGGATTCTCGAGACATAAGTCTAAATAAAATATAACATGTGGGAACCGATACCTGTTCTTTCCACACATTCTGGCAGGGCTTTCCATGTTTAGAGTCCACAGTCTAGAGGACGTGACACAGCTTCAGAGGTGATTCAGAAGAAAGTTCTATTTTGTTTCCATTGTCTATCTGCAAACAGGGATATGTCCCACCAAAATCAACTACTAACAAAATGAACTAATTATTCATTATGATACGTCACTCAGATAGAGTTCAGAAGAATTCCTACAGAGAAGTCAGTATTATCTTGGTTGTGTCAGTCTCTCAGCCTGGTCTGATTCTTTGCAACCCCATGGGCTGTAGCCCACCAGGCTCCTCTGTTCATGGGATTCTCCAGGCAAGAATACTGGAGTGGGGAACTACTCCCTTCTCCAGGGTGTCTTATTGATCCAGGAATCGAACCCCGGTCTCCTGCACTGTAGATGGATTCTTTACCGTTTGAGCTATCAGGGAAACCCTGATTATCAGCATTATCTAGCAAAAAGCAATTAGAAGTGTGTTTAAATGAGCAAGGGTATCTTTCACTAATTAAAAAAAAAAATGGCATCAGTAAAGCTAACACTTGCATTTCTTCAACACCACCAACCTGTTAATTAGAATGGCTAAGATCCTTAAATAGAATTCAAGTGGTTTATTTCAATTCCAAAATTAAGTTAATCAGAGCTTCCCTATAACTTTATAAAATTAAATTCCATTTATTAAATCTGGACAGAGAGTTTGAGCAGAATTTGGTTTTGGTTCCATGGTCTAAATATTTATAATAGGTCTCAAATGAGAGTTCACATAACTCTGAGTAAAAGGTACCGATTCTATAACAAAAAGGCATTTACTATACATTCCAGCAGTAACATAAAATGCATACATGTGCCATATTCAGCAGGACAATAGAGAAGGTTCTACCAATGATACAATGCATAATAATAAACCCAAGTGGTTTCTTGCAGTCATCACAATCAAGTCTATTTGGCATGAATTTTGTATTCACTTTCCTCACAAAGATTTTTTTTTTTCCAACTGTAAGCAAACATAACACTTCAAAAGGCAAAAGAAGGCAACTTGTACAATGTTCCTGCAAGTTCACACAACACATTTGAATTTGCAACATGCTCAGACACTCCAGTACTCTTGCCTGGAAAATCCCATGGATGGAGGAGCCTGGTAGGCTGCAGTCCATGGGGTCACGAAGGGTCGGACATGACTGAGCGACTTCCCTTTCACTTTTCACTTTCCTGCATTGGAGAAGGAAATGGCAACCCACTCCAGTGTTCTTGCCTGAGAATCCCAGGGACGGGGGAGCCTGGTGGGCTGCCGTCTATGGGGTCGCACAGAGTTGGACATGACTGAAGTGACTTAGCAGCAGCAGCAGCAGCAGCAGCAGCAGACACTCATGCATGCATCCTGGCATAATATAAACCTAAACCACAAGCAATAAGTAATGCTTCCCTTTAGACAGCATTTCACAATTCACACAACATATCTGAGTAAATCATCTTCCTCACAATTTTATAAAGTCACTCACTGTTATCATCCCCATCTTACAGATGAAGAAATCAAGGTTAGAAGTCTGATTTGTGGCCACAGAACTGAAAAGAGGCAAAGTCATGTATCAGTTAAGGTCTTCTGCTTCCAGTTTTCATGTTTCACTCTCTAAACATAATTCATTCAGGTAAAACAAAAACTATGACATGTTCACCATTGCAATGAAAGCAATGCATACTCCATGGATTAAAGTCCCAAGTCCACCACTTATTAGCTATGTGTTTTTAGTCAAGTTACTTAACTTCTCTGTGCCTGTTTCACCAGCTCTAAATTTGAGGTAACAGTATCCCCTACCCTACACATTGCCATAAGGATTAAAATATTTATGAATCCCTTAAAACAGTATCTGGCACCTAGTAAAGAAAATACTACTCTTTAAATTTCAGCATACCAAAGTAAAATATTGACGCCAAACGCCTGGTTCACTACCTGGACGTCTGCTGACTCATGTATCTGATGATCCACGGGCTGTAGGTGCAGGAAGATGGAACTTCCAGCACTGATGCCCGCATGCTCTCCAGGAATCCTGCCACGAGGGGTTGGGGAGCTTCCTTTTCTACCTTTTATTGGGCAATTTCATAGTGTCCTATCCAAAGACATGGAGGAACTCTGCCACTTGGGACTCACAGCCTTCTTCCAGCCTGGGGTAGTAATTATATGGTATATTTTAAGAAGTCATACTCTTTTCTATCTTAATTTGTTGAACATAACAGCTGCCACTTACTGAGCAACTATGAGATGTACAACATGTGGTAGGTGTTTTCAGCCATTTTTGTACTCCTTACAAAGTATGCATCATTCAGTTTCGTTCAGTTCAGTTCAGTCACTCAGTCGAGTCCGACTCTTTGCGACCCCATGAATCACAGCACGCCAGGCCTCCCTGTCCATCACCAACTCCCGGAGTTCACTCAAACTCATGTCCATCGAGTCAGTGATGCCATCCAGCCATCTCCTCCTCTGTCGTCCCCTTCTCCTCCTGCCCCCAATCCCTCCCAGCCTCAGAGTCTTTCCAATGAGTCAACTCTTCGCATGAGGTGGCCAAAGTACTGGAGTTTCAGCTTCAGCATCAGTCCTTCCAAAGAAATCCCAGGACTGATCTCCTTTAGAATGGACTGGTTGGATCTCCTATGCATCATTACCTCCATTTAAAAAGCAGAACTCAAAGGAGTCAGTTTATCCAAAGACATGGCAAGTTGTAAAATCAACATTCATTTGGTTCACAGCTGCTGTCTGACTCCAAAAGCCCTGCCCCTGACATCCTACAGTTCTTCCTACAGTTGTGCCATATCTATGTGCCCTATCATGCATTATCCTATGACAAAACCTAACTGATCCTATTTTGTTTTATGCTCTGCCTTGTTTCAAAAGGACTGGAGACCCCTTATGCAAATATATGGACCAAATATCAATTTTCTAAAAGGATGGAAAAGAAAAACAAGAGTGGAAACCAGATAAAAAGTTAGTCTATGAAACACACGCAATAAAGATGTGTGAAAATGCCTAGTACTGGACTATGCTTTAACTTCCTATTAGCAATGAAGAATTAATTCCTTCTCCTCTACTGTGGGAGGAGCATGAAACATTAAGATTATGCGGCGGAAGGTGGGTCCAGGAACACACTAGTTACTGTTGAATACAGCAATGCTGAACTATTCAAAAACAACTATTAATTAGCCAAGCAGACTTGACTCCTAATTTCAATTTGGCCACTAACTATCTGGGAGATTTTAAGTTAGCTTTTTCACCTGTAAAACTGTGTTTATCTCACAAGGTGATTCAGAGCACTAAATGAGTGGCGGACTATAAAGTATCCTGTCTGACAAATAACATAAGAACTCAGTAATTGCTAACTAGTTATTAGGATAATAGTCATGTATGGATGTGAGAGTTGGACTATAAAGAAAGCTGAGCGCCAAAGAATTGATGCTTTTGAACTATGGTGTTGGAGAAGACTCCTAAGAGTCCCTTGGACTGCAAGGAGATCCAACCAGTCCATCCTAAAGGAGATCAGTCCTGAATATTCATTGGAAGGACTGATGTTGAAGCTGAAAGTCCAATATTTTGGCCACCTGATGCGAAGAGCTGACCCATTTGAAAAGACCCTGATGCTGGGAAAGATTGAAGGTGGGAGGAGAAGGGGACGACAGAGGATGAGATGGTTGGATGGCATCACTGACTCAATGGACATGAGTTTGAGTAAACTCTGGGAGTTGGTGATGAACAGGGAGGCCTGGTGTGCTGCAGTCCATGGGGTCGTAAAGAATCGGACACGACTGAGCAACTGAACTGAATTGAACTGAAGCTTTTCCTCCTTTTTACCTTTTACTTCTCTTCCTCTTGCCTTCTTCTTTCCTTTCTTTTTTACTTTCCTTCCTTTTCTGGCCAATCCCCTAGAGAATTTATCTAGATTCTATCCATGTCAAGAGATTGCTATATATTGTAGGGATCAACTCTAAATTGCCACTGAAGATAGCCAAGTTCTAGCTAAAGAAAAGTGAAGATGCAAAATAAGTAGATATGTCTTCTGGTTTTAAGAAATACATATTCCTAACATGGAGTGGACAAACAGATACTTTACAGATACAAACAGATATCCTACAAGCCTAGGATATAAGGCAGAATAAAGACACATAAGGAAACAGGCACTGAACTCTGGACACAATATGGTGAAAAAAAGAGCTAGGAATCTGCATAGGGTATTTCAGGAGCATGGAGATGAGTGGGTCACATATAATAATGAACAATTACAATAACATACTTGTTAAAGTCTTCCCTGGTGGCTCAGACAGTAAAGCATCTGTCTATAATGTGAGAACTGGGTTCGATCCCTGGGCTGGGAAGATTCCCTGGAGAAGGAAATGGCAACCCACTCCAGTACTCTTGCCTTGAAAATCCCATGGATGGAGGAGCTTGGTGCAGGCTACTATCCATGGGGTCGCAAAGAATCGGGCACGACTGAGCGACTTCACTTTTTTCTTTTCACTTTAAAGCCAAAAGAGAACAAAAGGGGGTTTTTGTTTGTTTTTACTAAGAGCTTCAAGAGAAGTAACTTGAGAAAGAAGGAAAGATAGAAAGAAACAGGTAGGAGGAAAGAAGGCAATGCAGGATCATGGGCAGCAAACACACTCAGCTCCCTTGATTCCATATCAAGCACCTACAGGATTCTGAGAATCTAAATCAAATACATACTATACACTGTACACTGCCAAATGCCTTAAATCAAAGAAGATGACAGGAGTCAAGGACAAAAGGTGTATCAGCTTCTAATGAACACCTTCTTGGCCAGAGGTTCCAATTTTTGACTTCTGCAATGAACACATGGTCCCTAGTGAACATCAAGATATCACAAAACTAACGTTGGAAAGTTTCCATATAAAAATTTGAGAACTTGGCTTTTGTGAAGAACCCTCTTGATTCCAAATGTCGTGAGACTAAGATTTCAGAGGAGATTGCTAGTGTTTACCTGCTCCACACGAGGTGAACACATTCACAGGGAAGAAGAGCATGGCGTATGGGGCAAGCACAGGCTTTGGAACCAGAGACCTGCGTGATTTTTTTCCCCTGTGGGACCTTGACCGTGTGTCCTGACCTCTCTGTGCCCGACTCCTCAAGGCTGACATGAAAATTAAGCCTAGTAAATGTAAATCATGTAATAGAAATGAAATATAAGAGACAGTAGAATGTTTTTTTGGGGCTAACTCAAAACAAAAAGGGGGGTCATAAATCCATTATTGTATTTATTGTAGTAACAATAAAAGATGTTTGTTTTGGGAAATACAAATTATGAGAACTGTAAAAAATCATCTCCTAAGAAGTCGCTGTATTTTTTCATTTTTACCTTTCTTAGTTCTGAAATCAATTAGACTGGTAGTTGTATTTCTAAGAGTATTATAGGATATATAATTATAACAGATGCTTAAAGTCCTTTGATGGCTTTTTAATTGTTTTAAAAGAGTAAAATCAGTGTTTACATGCTGCCCCCAAGCAATAATTCTGTCAGATCTCTTTAAGACAGCACTGAGCTTGATCCCTCCTTGGAAGGGAACCCTGCAAGAAGACGCACGGTGTGCCCACAGCTCCGAACTCATGTTCATGGCTCCACTGTGGGTCTGGTTCTACCCTCCTCAGTCTGTGGGAAACTTACAAAAGATAATTTTGGTAAAACTCTGCCTGTGGGACTCTGCCTGTTGAAATGCCCAATTCTAATATCAACCCAATCATAATCATTCCTCCTCACCAGGGCCACAATATATGTACCTTAAAATGGACATAGGTGTTGTCACAAGCTTATTCTAGAACAAACAAACAAGTCTGAACAGAGAGTCCCTCTCAAGTCTTACGTTGGAGTTATCATTCAGGGCAATCAGATTGCTGACTTTGGATATCATTTGCTGTACTGTAGCCAACAGAGTCTCCTCCCTTGTAAACTTCTGGTTGAACCCCAATACATCATGCTGAACAATAGGAGGTTCAAATGAATCTGTAGATGTTCAGATAGGTCTATCTGGAAGCAGTATGGTAAGATGGTGAGCAGGGAAGCTAGTAGATGTCTGTATATATCTACTTGCTCAGCAAAGAAGACACTAGATTGCTCCATTTTCTCAAATGCCTATTGTATCTGTCACATAGGGTTGCTTAAGGAACACTGGAGAAAATTCAAAGAGAAGTTATTCTGCAGCGGACACTCAAGAGTGTTATCAATATTGTTACAGGTTCTTATGAAAAGAATCAGAGATAATACTTAGTGCCCAGATCAAAAAAGAGGACAGTATCTCAGATTCTCCTGCTTACATCTATGAAATAGTTCAAGTAAGTTACACTGCTGTTTCTTTTGTTAATGTGCCAACCATGGAGGAGGCATTATTTCTTTCTCAACTCTATTTCTAACATATAAATATAGAGCAAAGACTCCTTTTGGACCAGATTCTTTCACTGACAATGTTTGTCTGTGAAGTTTGAACCAAATCTGAGACACACTTGCATTAACTACTTCAGATTCTGTGATCCTCAGCTCATTTCCTGCAGACTTGCCATTGAGGATAGTCTGTGTTTTCCCCCATATTTGATTTTCTATTATTTTACGTTTTTCTACCTTGCAAGATAATTAGGATATATTAAGGATCATCATTTGTAGGACTGTATACCAGTTCTATTCAAGTTGGTCCCATCACTGGACTTCATCTACTGCTCTGAGCCCACTTGCCCACTGGAATGTTATTCTGTCTCCCAAGCTTCCCTGTATGCCCAACCTGCCTGCCCACTCTCCTCTGTCAAGAGCTAAATGAAGCCTTTCCTGATTCCTGGTAGAATGGATGACTCCTCTTCTATGTCTCTACCACATCCCAAACACAGCCCTGCCTTTGCACTGGTAAGAATTTTCTCCCCCTATTCATATGTGCATAGTCTTCCTTCTGAAAGATGGAATCCACTCCCTGGAGGATCTCCAGGGTCAAGTTTGTTTTCGTCTCCAAAGCTTATCACAGAGCAGGCATTCAGTCTTCTGTTGAGTGGGTTGGGTTGACAGGTGGATGGCTGGATAGATGTAAGAAATGAGTAGACTGTCAGATAATGATTTCAAGAGTTCTTTCTAGAGTGTTGAAAAGATACCTGAATGGAACTAGGGATGCTGCCTCCCAATAGGTGTAGTTATTTTTATTATTATGGGACACAAGGCCCTGGGGCTGTCAGGGTCTCTAGGTGTCAGATGGCCACCCTCCCCTGCTCTTCCCTGATCAGGTTATATCCAAGTCTGACTTTGATTCCAAAGCTGTCCATGAATCCCACAAGGCCATACCATGCTTGCTTTGTAAATAGAGGACAGAAGTGAACTTGGACATAAGCTGAGTTTTATATTAAGTCCCAAACACTAGTTTTAAGTATTAGCAACATATTCTCTTCAAAACAATTCTTTGAGTTTTAAACAGCTTTATCTTTTTTGTCCTTTTAAATTAAAGACCAAATAAACTTGTTTAATTAAATTTCTCTTGTTTACGTAGCTTATGTTAGAAATAGAATCTTTAACGTTATCAGAATCTACATTCATACTTTTCCTCTCTAACTTCGTGTTTGTCTTGGAAACACATGGATTTTATCTATTTAATTATAACCCACCTCATCTCATCTACCATAACCATCACTGCAGATGGCACAATGACCACAATCACAATCCTGAGCAAAATGGTAATAGCAAATCACATTGAGTGATTTTCTTACAAAATACTCCATTTAGGAAGTATATTAATTTAATATGTAGGATTTTTACAAAAGATAAAACCCCCTTCTGTTAAAGATATACATGTCAAGTTTACTAATTGCTTTGTCTATATTTTTCATAATAAATTCTCAAGCAAAAGAGAGATATGAATATTATTACGCTTATTTTGCAGATTGAGAAACTAAAGGTCAGTAAGTCTGATAATATATGCAAAGGCGTAAAGGCAGTAAGTTGTAGATCCAGTATTCAACCTTAGGTCGTCAAGATTCCAAGGAACATGACCAGAGATAATGGTAGCTTTTCTATTATTTACTTAGCTTGTACATAGTCAAAGTCCTAGTCTATTCCCTAAATTCCTGCTCTGATCTCAATAAAACAAAAGTTTTTGAGTCCACTGCTCCTTCTAAGGACACAATATTGTATAGTCTTTAGTAGGGACCCTAGAGAAGGAAATGGTAACCCACTCCAATATTCTTGCCTGGAGAATCCCATGGACAGAGGAACCTGGTGGGCTACAGTCCATGGGGGTCACTTAATTGACTTAGCGACTAAACCACTACCACCATAGTAGGGAAAATGGGGGCAGAGAAAAAGTGAAGAAAGAGGAATATTCTGAGGACCCTTTCAAAAATGTGTGGCAAAACCTGAGTTGCCTTTGATTATTAATGAGAAATATCAAGAAAATACATGAAAGCAGCTAAAAAATGAATAATGATGAAAGCAATGTAGCATAATGATGCATGCTCTGCCTAATCAGAGATAACATCATCAGACACAGTAGACATACTGGAAGGTTCATGCCTAAATCATCAAATGTATTGCTCAAAGAGATTCCCAAATGGATACAGCCAAGCATTTCCTTAATAGAGCCAATGTGCTGAATTCATTTCTGGACCAAATTTCACTCTTTGTGGGAAATCAACTTCTTTCTTCAAACTCTGAGACACTGTTTGATAAACTGTCTATGCTTTCTGTCTTAAAAAAATGTCATCTTAAGTTATAGTACATCAAGCAACATGAATGAATTTTCAGAGGGATACACTCAGGAATTTTTCCAGATTGAATATTTTATAGCTTGATTAAATTCCTCAGTGTTGCAAAACATCAGCAGAGATGAAGACTAGGACTCCAGCATTAGAGGTAGCATAATTGCATTTCTAATTCATGTAACTCATGTGGTTCTGAGGGCCACCTGGAGAATAAGAAAAGTACATTTAGAGATGATGACATCATGACTGTTCAATCCTATTAGTCTTCTATTTTATTTACCTTTTTATTCTATTGCTAGGCTCACCTGAAGAAGAGGAAAAAGAGATATGTGATTTTTTAAAAATATGCATTAGGCTAAGTTTTCAACTTAAAGATAATTCATTTAGAAAGCATGTTCTGAAGTGGTACTCTATTAATTTACATTTATGTGTATGTTGCATTGTTTCCCTGAAAAGCAAAATCATGAGAAGTCTGCTGCCTGTATGAACAACACTGTAGCAGAGGACTCAAAGTCAAGTGATGTGTGCAAAAACCATGTTTGCTACCACTAAGTTCAATGTTATAGTAGTACAGAACAAGAAAGGTTTATGAGCTTGTTTCCCTTGGTATAACTTTTATGGGTTTTGATCATTATTGATCAGGATAGATACTTTCCCAGGATAAAAGTAACAGTTATTGTAACATATATAAACACTAACTAATATTTCATGCAAAGATGGGCTTGATAAAGGACAGAAATGGTATGGACCTAGAGAAGCAGAAGATATTAAGAAGAGGGGGCAAAACAGAAGAACTGTACAAAAAAGATCTTCACGACCCAGATAATCACGATGGTGTGATCACTCACCTAGAGCCAGACATTCTGGAATGTGAAGTCAAGTGGTCCTTAGAAAGCATCACTACGAACAAAGCTAGTGGAGGTGATGGAATTCCA